>NC_134496.1:46439543-46459543 GCF_040206685.1 Ascaphus truei
GAGAAGCAAAGCAGCAGTTTCCTTTCCATTCTGGTAGGTATTTATCCGACCCCCAAACCCCGATCACTCCTTATTAAATTGCTCTGTTGGGTGACAGTACAGTTGTATTGGCTCACACAGATACCACTTCCCGCTCACTATGCATTTAATGTATACCGGTTAATAATAGGTTGGTCATTGCAAGGCGCTTCCTAATTTCATTGTTTAGAAACAACGCAAAAAATGATCTCCTGCAGGCTGTGAAATGTAATATTGATTAGTTGGAGATCATTAAGATTTTATGTGCAGTGAAGGTCAGATTTTAGGTCCACACTCTTGAGTCACTATTTATGGGTCAGTATGAATAGGACTCGACTCTTAGCTGCGGTGCAATAACTGTGACTTGGATATTAATAACCCACGTGCCTGTTTATGTTATTGACCTTCTTTTCCTCCCTCTCTAGCTCCAGCATTAGATGTAGACTGGCAGAGTAACAATACATTTGCATCGTGCAGTACAGATATGTGCATTCATGTCTGTAAATTGGGGCAAGAGAGGCCGATAAAAACATTCCAGGGACACACGGTAAGGACCAGTTACATTGTTACTGCACTGAAAAATCTAATATGAAATAATAAATAGGATGTTAATGATATCAAATTTCCTTATCCTAAATATAACTCCTATTTTGTTTTGTGTAGTTTGCAAGCAGCGTCAGCATGAAAGTTAAAATAACTAGTTGCCACTGTTAATATCCCTTTTCACTTCTTACCCTTCCTCGGGCTGCGTGTTTTATCCATTCCAATGTTTTATTTATTTTTCCCAGCATGTTTTGGCGTTTTGCTTTGTGGGCGTGTATACTTAATTTTACCTTGTTTGTTGTCATTAAGAATAAATGTCTCTTTTGCAAAAAAAAATTCCCCTCACCCCAAATTTCCCCTTTAAAGGTTTCCCCTGCCCCCCCTTCCCCTCGTGAAGGTGAATACATTCAGTGCTGTTTTTTCCCACGCTAAACTCTGCACGTTTGGCCACGTATGATTATGCAGAGTAATATATTTATTATCCTGGCCGACAACATCGGCCTCCGATGCGGAAGAATTGTATTTTCAGCGCCAGGTCTCCAGATGCTTTGTTTCAGCTGCTAGCGCTCTTCCTGAGTTTTTAAAAATGGCGTTAATCTCCGCATCCTGTTGACCTGTGGTTTGACTGACGTTTTCTGTCCTCGTGATGGCTGTAGAGGACAGCAGCTAAAACTCTCAAGTATTTGGCAATCCTGAGGGTCCCCAGAACTGAAACATAGACTGTGACGACAGACAAGAACCACGTGTGTGTCCCCATGTCTGCCCATCTTCCGGTCTGCTGTGACACCTCTCATCCTATTTCATCCATAGGGCTTTCTTTCGTATTTAGGGTGTAGCCCTATGTCTATCCCAACAAGTTTTAATTACCTTACTGTATTGGCCCATACCACATCTGCTGGGAGGCACGTCCACAAATCTACCACCCTTTCCGTGCATAAGAACGTCACATTTCCCCTTAGCCTGCCACCTCCCTGCTTCAGAGAATGACCTCTTGTTCTAGCCCCCCTCCTCTTTCTTTGTAATATGTTTCCCTCCTGTACTCTGTTGAATCCCTTTATCTTAAAGGATAGAAGGGAGGGGGGGATAGGATGTCGTCCTGTAGTCTTTCCTGATCAATCTTATGCTATAGATCTGGGGTGCGCAAACTTCACCTGCTGCGACCCCCTGCCTGCTCTCCCTCCCTGCTCGCGCCCCCCACCTTACCTCGTCTTCGGCATCAAATGACGCGTGCCAAAGACAAGGAAGGGGACGTTGCGGAGGCCCCACGCGATCCCCTGGGATTTAATTTAAAAATGCCTATGGGGAAGAGTGCAGGGCCTCTGCAACCGCTGCGCCGCCCTGAAATCTTCGCACCCCAGTTTGCGCACGCCTGCTATCGATAATGCACTCAGTAGCCCTAAGATGCACATGCGTCTTAATAGCTCTTCTTTGCACAATCTCCAATGTATTTACGTCCTTCCGGAGATATGTTGGAGATGAATCACTTTGGCTCCAAAAAACCTGTGGTTCCAATAATGTAAAAAAACAAACTAGCAGCCAGGATAGCTGATCTATAAGTAAGTATTCTGTACACTATTTTGAGCACCATATGGATTATTTGGTTATTTTATTTTCTAGAATGAAGTGAACGCAATAAAGTGGGATCCTACGGGTAACCTTTTGGCATCCTGTTCGGACGACATGACATTAAAGGTAAATTGCTAAGCGTTTTTTTCAGCACTGCAGAAACGAAACTGTATTTAATGCCCCCTGAGAACTCGAGAGCATTTCTAACTGAAAGGTTTGGAGAACACCAGAGAATAATTTGGTGCTGATGGGGCATCCAAAGCTGACCAGTTCTGCACGTACAGTAGTTATCAATTCTTTGTGGTGGTGCAGAATAAAAGAATAGCAAATGTGCTAATCGCTGTTAGGATAAAGGTAGCTTGAAGTTATTACAACAGAGTATAGACCGGTCACCTTTAGTTCTTCAGCATGAAGTAACAGAGACCAAGGATTACCCCCCCGACACTATCAAGAGCGAGTAAGTGCGACAAAAAATACAGAGGTATCGGGCCACGTCCACTCCATGTAACAACTTCAAAGAAGTTTATATCAGTTCTATAGTATTAGATAATACTGTCTGCATTTAAAAAAAAAAAATTAAACTCCTAATGCCATTTTTAATGTTTTTTTTAATGTGCTGATCATCCTATGGTTGCTACAGCAAACATTCAGAAAGTCATATCCACTACCTCTTTTGAAACAGGCTCTCACACCTTTTTGAGCTCTGCCTTTTGGCAACAAAGTATCACAAACAGATCTGCCACTGTGTTCCAAACAGCAGACTTTTTCTGAAAGCTGTAACAATAATGTGTTACACTTACTAATATAATGTTACATTTCAGCTGCAGCATTTCTTAGACTGCAGCGCAAAGTTAGAAGGCAGCCATTTCGTTAGGCACACAATCAGAATTTTTACAGATTTCTAACGAGCACTAAACGATTGCCAGGGGGGAGGGGGAGAAAGTGTTGTTGAGAACCCCTGCCCTAAAGTATGATGGCTATTATTGCCTGATAATGACCACTCCCCTGAATGGTCTCTAAATGCTATGTGCAAATATTGTCTTTTTTCTCAAGTTTTGCTTCCTGTCTTTCGAGCTGGCTGAGTTGCCAGGCCATGCAGCGAATAGTGCTATCTTCCACGATGTCGTTCAAAATTCTAGTCATAGGTCCTTGCGATACCTTTTTAGCGGACCAAAATTACAGTTCTTTACAGCTGAAATGATCGTGTACAGAGCTTTGGAAACATATAGGTTTCTTCTTCAAATGTACACTCAAAGTACACTATGAAGAACTCTGTCCGCTATCACAACCTACATCAAATCCGCTCTTCTCCAGGGTTAATACTCCAGTACTAGATTACTACAAGCAATATGTATTCATTATTTGAACTTCACAATAGATGTGGTTACCTGTGTATGTATTTGTGACTGTAAATACATTGCATTTTTTTTAAAATTAGATCTGGAGTATGAAGCAAGACACTTGTGTCCATGATTTGCAAGCACACAACAAAGAGATTTATACCATCAAATGGAGCCCTACTGGTCCGGGAACAAACAATCCAAACGCTAATCTTATGCTAGCAAGGTAAATAATACTTGTTCAGTTAGGACGTTTTGTAGACTTCCTTTTATACAGCGACGAGCCAAAGCAACACACTCCCGTTTATTTTTCAGCGCATCATTTGATTCTACAGTTAGATTGTGGGACGTAGATCGAGGAATCTGCATTCATACACTGACGAAGCACCAGGAGCCCGTGTACAGTGTAGCCTTTAGTCCTGATGGCCGATATCTGGCCAGTGGGTCCTTTGACAAATGTGTACACATCTGGAATACACAGGTATGGCGTAAAGAATTTCACTGAGTGTTGGCCCATCAGCCATATTTTTATGCTATTCAGTGCTATGCTCTTGTGTGAACTTCGTCTATAATGTAAGTATATTTGCATGTACGTGAATGTACAGGCTTGATTGTAAAAGATTCCCTTTTGATATCTCATTGTCATTCTCTGTGGTATTGGGAACCATTGCCCATGGAATGATATGTTGTGTATTCCTGCACCGAAAGTGCCTTATGGCAGAACACTGCTTAGTAAATATGGCCCAGTGTCTTTATACTTTATAAGATTAGAATTACTGACTCACGTCACACGCTCACTCTGTTACTTTCTCTCTGCATCTGCTTTATTGTGTGTGTGTGTGTGTGTGTGTTTGTACCTGTGTTTTATTTAATCTCACTGGCCTCTAACTCGTAGACCTCAGTACGTATTATTATTACTTTGTGCTTGAAATTCTTTCAAGGTTAGTCAACAAAAGAGATATCCCCTGGAGGTTTGATAGTAGTAGACAGTGTGCACTGCTACCCACCAGGTGTTTTAGCTCACACTGCTAGAACTGCGGCCTAGAAAAACCGTGCTTGTGAGTGCTAGTACTGTTGGGTCTGACTTGATTCGAGTCATTAGGTTGGTGCCTTAAGTTTATCAACTCCATATAGTTTCTTCCTTTTACGAAGTGTGGGATGGGACTCGCTTAAATATACTTTGCATAGCCCATTAGAATATCTCCCCGTCGGGTCCCACGGGTGCTCTCTTTTCAGTACAGGTATGTCTCCCTAATTTATTTGGAAGTATGTGTGTGTCTCACACACCTTGACACAACTAAATTGAAAGTCACTCTTCTTCCACCCCACCGGATTAACGAGTGTGTGGATTTTTGACAATCCGGCCACGGATTTCGGATTCAATATGAAATCAGAGTTCGGATTGTATTCAATGGCAGATTTTAATTAATCTGCTTAGTTTTTTTTAGTACCCAATCCGCAGATGGATTTTGGTGGGAGAAACTGATTTGGACTAGTTCGTCCATCTCTACTAAAGAACTTGTGCGTTTTGACTTAAGATCTCACTAGTAAATTGGCTTTGAGCTGGGTTTCTGTGTTAGAGCAGCTTAGAAGGTTAAACTCTACATGTACAGCTGTGTCTGCTTCTTTCATTGCATTCCACATTTGTCTGTTATGGGCAAACTATAATCTGCTAGAAAATTTTATTAAAGTGAACTACCAAAGGAGCTTTAATATCTGCGCTGCTGGAAAAGGCTGCTAACGGCAGTTCTAGTGATGTTATCACAAATGGGATCTCAGACAGATGAAGAACTTCATAGGAACAGATATGACAGCATTAATCAAGAATGTCACTCGGCGCTGAAGACAAGGAGGGTTCTTCTAAAACTTCTATAACACTTATATTTACCTCACTTGTTTTCTTTTTCCTCTAGACGGGTGCATTAGTTCACAGCTATCGGGGAACAGGAGGGATATTTGAGGTTTGTTGGAACGCAGCAGGAGACAAAGTTGGAGCAAGTGCATCAGATGGTTCAGTAAGTATTAAACAATCCTTTTCTGCAAAAATGAAATCCGGGGTACTAGTTTTCTGTTTAAAGGTACCTTAACATCTGACCATTGTGGGAGGTGTGGTTATGTGCAGCTTTACTTAATGGTGAATGTTCCTACGGTATAAAAGTAGAACACAAATGTATCGAAAAACTTTAATTATTGTTTCTTCACATATTTCACTATAAATCATTCAAACAGCGGAGCTGGTTTTAGTGTAAGAAAAAGCTTTTCATGTCATTTTATTGATATCTCTTGTATCATGAGATCAAAAAAATGACATGAAAAGCCAAATGCACATCAACTTTGCCCTTTTTTATTCTGTAGCATAGAAGTGACATCTGCAATGAGAGAAGTATTGTGTTGGGTTTTGTTGGACAAGACTGGCAGTGTTGACTGTGCTCCTCATGCACTGCTGATGTTTAAATCTGTCTTTTTTTGTTTGTTTTCTTATTAAACAGGTTTGTGTATTAGACCTCCGAAAATAGCGCTAGTGGTTGGAAGCCATGGACCGACTATGAATGTGTACATAGCCAAAATGACTGTCCCAGACCCATGTACTGCTCTAGTCCCACTTAACCATGGCCAGTCCACTACAGCCAAACCGAAAATAAACCTATACATAGATATTTAACATTGAAAACGAACCCCTGCAAAAAACGTTGCACCTCCAAGAGGACAAAAAGGTTTTGTATGACAGCTGGTGAATTTCTGTTCTGCTGGAAGCTGCTTTTTCCAGAACAAAAACTGTTGGGAAACCTGGAGATTTCGCGCGGCAGAAGAGTGTTTGGAAATACACACGCAGGGAACATAAATGTACCAAATTTGGAAGATGCTCAAAAATATGTCCAACTTTTTCCCCCCCATCCTAATTTCCAGTCTCCAAGCATCCATTATTTCCTTCTTTTTTTCTCTTTTTTTTTTTCTCTCCTCTGTAATAATTTTTTCCTGTACAGAGAACATGGGCTATTAACTTGAGCAATAGTTTGTTCTTGGCTTTTACATGTTATTTTTTTGGGGTGTTGGGAGGATTACCTAATGGCTGCATATAATACCTTGTTTTTTTGCTAATTTCTTTTCACCTTAACTCTTTGAATACAATAACTCCATTTGTGAACGCACGAGAGAGAGAGATGGATCGGGCTTGGTACATTTATTTTGGCTCCAGCAGCACAATTCTAAGAAGTCTGGCGGAAACATTGCCTGGAACACATGCAGTTTAATGTCATGTTAAAGAGAAAAATATCAATTATAGGTAAAACGCAATGTTTTGTTATGGCGACGTGGCTGAAATGCTTATTTGGGACAATTCTGCCAAACCTAAAGGGCACAAAATAAAGATCAGACAGCAGACACTAATGTGTCTTTTTTTGTTTCTTTTACACCATAAATACATTATGGTAAACTTGTGCACTATTGTAATAGGAGCAAAATATCTTTTTCTCCCTAAGAGATTGCAATCCTTTTTGGGCTAGGATCCTTGCAAATGATTCTTGAAATACCTGTATAATACAGCTTTATTATGGAGAAGCTCAACAATGTAACCAAATTGCAGTGTTAAACGTATCTCTTATGTTAATCTCCTATAGAAAGAGTACTCTTATACCCCCTGTATTCATTAACATAGAGAGAGAGAAGTCCAAATTGATCACCAGCTTCGATTTAAACGGTCTTTAAATGGAGACTTGCTTCAGGTTTTAATTGAACGTTTTAGGTGACTTTGCTCCCGTAGGCAGCATTAATTGGCAGTACAGTAAGTTGCAGATAACCTCAGTTGAGTATAAACAATACTTTCACGCTTGTTGTTGTTTTTTTGTTTTAATTTTTTAAGTACGAGATCTACGCTGCTATTCAAAATAGTAACAATATCTGTTTTTGTTTCCTTACGTTTTATAATACTTGACTATAAATAACTAATTCCGCCTTGCCCTTGTGATTGCCATAGTTGTGGTTCTGTTCCCTTGGAGAAGTGGTCTGGATTTAAATTGGCGATTAGACTAGTTGTGGAAGAGGTTGTTGTACATCTCCAACAGGGTTGGCCAACGCCAGTCTTCAAGACCCCCCCCCCCCATAGGTCAGGTGGAGGACATCCCCGCTTCAGCATAAGTGGCTCAATCAGTGGCTCAGTGTCTACGACTGAGCCACTGATTGAGCCACTTATGCTGAAGCGGGGATGTCCTCCACCTGACCTGTGGCGGGGTCTTTAGGACTGGTGTTGAGAACTACTGGGTTAATCCCCGAACCTGCTGCAATTGCAGATAAATGCATTGTAGGCCTCTAGTGCAGAGACGGACTGAACAACGCTGTCCATGTGCTTTTAAAACCAACAAGCACTCTTATTAAAATGTACATTCTAATCCTATAATTTTAGTGTTGGGCGACACGGGCAGAGAGAAGATTTCTGGTGAAAAACTCGTGGCAGTAACATTTTCTTCCCAATATATTTTGAGTTCCACAAATCGGGTGGTCGCCATTCTCAGAGATACGTAGGCTGCTTTTGAATTTGACAATTTCCATTAAACTACTGTAACACATAATAAGAATCACTTCATAAACCATAGCCAGGATTGCTAATAGATGAGATGCACAAGAAGTACATGTTAAATGCTGCTTTAACAGCAGGGACTTTTTTTTTTTTAATTCAAGGAAATATTCCGCTTAAGCCACAATGCAATTATGACTACAATGTTTTAACATTTGTGTTTTGCTGTGTAACACAACTTAAGGCAAGTCTTACCTTTCCTCCCCCCCCCCCCCCCCAAGGCAAACCTTTTTATTTCCAGATTTCTGGATCGACCCAGCTCTGCCCCTCTGTACATCGCCATGTAACATTCTTTACTCTCTCACCATGGGACAGTGACGTGTTTATCATTCATATATTTTTTTTTAATGTGCATTTGAAATGTTACCAATATTACCAACTGTTTTCCTGTAAAATAATTAGGAGCCGTTCAGAATATCTTTGCTGGAAGACCATCTCAGTCGCTGATGTCCATGAAAAAACTGATCTGTGCAATACTAATAGAGAAAAAACATGCTCTCAGAAATAGACACAAATGTTTTGAATGTGTATGCTAAAACAAAATTATTGATTGGATACATTATTATTTTTTTGCTTCCCCCTATCTGATAGCGCACACACACGCACACGCACACGCACACACGCACACACACGCACGCTCGGTGTAAAACAACGGTTTCATTCCATCTGTTAGAAATAAAAAATTAAAATACACACAACCTCATAAAATCGAATTTTTAAAAGACATAAATGCAAAACCCTTTGAAACCAGTCTGCTGATCAGCACCGCGGCGTTCTGAAAGCGATTGCTTTATCCTTACATGAGGACTTCAGCTGTTTTAAGCATGAAGAACTCCAACTGCTAAGATTTTAATAGGAACTCTGAAATATATGTTCTTGCTATCCGTGTCCTGTGCTGGTGCTTTTAATTTGTCACTGTTATAAATAAGGCAAATAATTCAGACAGGAGTGATCCAAGTGATGTTTTATTTGGTAATAAACACTGTGCTGAGCTGCAAGACTTCATCATATACAGTTTTCTGTATTGCCACAACTGGCCATAAAAACTATATCGATTCCACCAAGCTATGTACACACTATTTTTGAGACACTGCAATATTCTGATAAAAGGCAACTTTCTATTTCACATTTTTGGTGTGATCTTTTCTTTCGGTTTTCAAAGCTGCAAATCCTTTGGGTCTAATTCTGTGAGCCGATCTATAGCACTGGAGTCACATGTCTGCATCATTTCTTGTGTTATTCAATTAAATAACAAATGTTGTAAAAACAAAACATGAACCAGCTCATGGCAGTTTTTTGTACATGTTAAATACTTTTATTGTTTGGTTTTCATGATAACTTGTCTAACGAAGATGACTTTTTGGTGTTCTGTACTGTCCTGGACCATGTTAATTACACTTTTATGATGTATTTTGGTTCCGCATCATAATAATTTGCCCCAGTGCCCCTTTTTACCCTTGTTTTGACACATTTTCTGGTGCAGTTGCCCGTTGCATTGTATTGCTCTGACAACTGTAATTTGAATCAGATCTGAAAGAGGTCCAGAATAAAATATATTTTGATATTATGTTTAGTTTCCGTTTCTTTGTGGGTGGTCTGCGGAATATGGCGGCTAAATAATCGCTTGCAATTAAGATGCATTGTTCCAACGGAACGGTTAATATACTTCACTCGGCTCTGACTTTCGTCCGCTGACCCTTCATTCAGTATTGTGAGAAGCAGGGAAATGCACCGTTAACAGCAGTCCTTTCCTTGTATGTGAGGAGAAGTTACAATGCTGACCACATGTGACACTGCCTCTCGCTGTATTGGGTAATGCCCAATGACTAACAATTGTTTGATTCAGTTGACCGTCTTGGTTACCTACCTTTGTTTCTAGGCATGGAGCTTTGCAGTGCAGCACACACATGGTAGAATATGAGTATTGTTTTGATTGTTGGTTATTAAGTTGGAGAATTGGAGCACTTCTGATCAAGCTGCTATAAGACACTATTTTCACTCGATGGGTGGCACTAATCAAGGTATCGGCTTTCTCTCGTTATAGATGAAAATGGCAGAACAGGCTGCATTGCGTTTTAAATTCTTATAATTTTTAATTACAGGATTGGAGCAGGGGTTCTCTGTAGCAGAACAGCGTCCATTTCAGCTCTGGGGATCCCCGGCTTCCAGAGATACTTACCTCTGTAGTGGTGTCGGTATCTATGCAGGCAGAGAGACAGCGTGCCTAGGAAAAGTAGGTGACTGGGGCGCTAGAGTGCAATATCAATATTAGTTAAGTGATGCAAATATAAAACACACCTGACCCTATAATAGGATCTAATGCAAAAATATGCGTGCAATATTAAGTGATGCAAATGTAGAACAAAAACCTGACCCCACAATAGGATCTAATCATATATTGAGACAAATTAGTTATGCTGCCAGAGTAGAGGTGAAGGGGGTCCTAGGCCCCCTGAAATGGAACAGAAAAGTGATAACTCGGGCGCATGAGCTAATTGCCACAATAATGTGAAAGTATATTACCAAGGATAAATAGAGCGAGGTCTTTAGAGACCGCATTATATACCAATAGCACATTTATTAAAATGTTAAATAATTAAAAACAATTACGTGTTGTATAATGTAGACAGTCTGCCTAACAATATCCCGCATCACGCGGACCAATGGGAAGCGGTGACATTATCCGGTGTGGCTTCATATTGGCCAGCGTGACCAGAACACTTAAACCTCAGAGATACCAGCAGCACCTACGTAGGTCAGTAGCCCTGGAAGCATGGGGTGCCCGGAGCGGAAATCCACACAGTTCAGCTCCGGCGACCCCCTACTTCAATCCCGTAATAATAATAATAATAAAACAGCCGGCTTTAATGTAACATTGTACGTGGTTTTAAGACATTTCTTGGGGGAAATTTATGTGAGTTTGTGGAACAGCAAATTGATTGGAAACGGCTGGGACAATCCTGCTTTGCAATACAGTTTGTTGCTCCTTTACCCGCTTAAGCACCGGTGGGGGTCGCGGCACCAGAGGGCAACAGCCCCTTCTGTAAACGACCATCGCACAATGGTGGCGTCCTCTTCCATTTCCGTGCAGTACAGCGCCTCCTGCACGCTGACCCGATATCACTTGGGAAAACGAACACTTTCAGGGCATGGCGGGCCAGACCTCACGACAGTGATGGCTACATCTTGCGGCACCCAAAGGGTTAACAATAAGATTCGTCAGCTTAACCCCTTGGTTGCTGGAGGAGCCTGCAAAGACTAAGCCACCTGTGCTGAAACTGGGATATTCTTAAAAGCTGACCTGTTGGGGGTGAGAGGGGTGGCGGGGTCTTGAGGACTGGAGTTGAGCACCCCCTGTGTTAGCGGAAACAATAAAGACCAGGTGAGAGGGGAGTAAAAGGTTTTACCTGTGCAGTCTTCATATTGCTCGCGTATTGTGACCACATGCTAGAAGAAATCAAACATTCCACATTTCAGCTTGCCATGTCTGCAGGGGGTCTGATCCAGGCACATATTAGACGAGGTGTTACATGCCTGTTCTGAACGAATGCAAATGCAGTATATGTTGCTGCCGCTATGGGTGTTTAGTGCGGGTATTGGCACATGAGATGGTGCAGGAATAACTCGATTATAAGTTTGTTGGCAATAGTTGAATTGTGTAACCCTGGTTTCTTGAGTCAAGGTTTAAAAAAAATAATGGTCTGTATACGTGGTTTTGCTTGGCTGCTAATCTAATTTGATGTTTAGTATGTACATACAAACAAATGTACCCTATTGATATAAAAAGAATCTGACACATGGTATCCGGAAGGTCTGATAATTATGCAATCTTTAAATTAATTAGCAATCCAAAGGCAAGCCAACATTAACATCTACAAAAAGCTTTGCTGCATTAGCAGCTAATGAGTTCATTTAAATCTATCAAGCAACTCATTTCGGAAAGCATGGTCTATATTTAATCATATCCAATCAGATTTAATAATCACATCCTGAGCACAAAGCATTGTTAAGTGTGAAATTACCATGAAATTGTAATTGTTAAACGTAGATGGTTATTTCCAAGGTTTTACTAACCACTAAATAACACAGAGCATTTTCAATTCTATTCGACATATATTTTGTACGTAAATGCATTTAAGTGTCCAAGTGGAGAAGTTTTGAAAGCCGTCGCGTTTCACTTGCTGCCCACATGTCGCATTACGTTATTTCTGTCCTTGTAAAGCATATCCTATCTCAAATAATGTAATTAACTGAACTGTTTCTTGCGAAACAGGACAACAATCCCCCCCCTTTCAATTTAGATAAATAGCTCCTAATTGTGTTAGCGTATTGTAGCAACATGATGGATTTCCATTGCTAGCTAGGTCATCTATTAAACATACCGTAAGGCCGGGAGGCCAACTCAGGTTCTCAAGGACCACCGACAGTCCAGGTTTTCAGGATATTCCTGCCTCAGCACAGGTGGCTCAATCCGACCCTGTGTCAGCACAGGTCGCTCTTTGACTGAGCCTCTGATTGAGCCACCTGTGCTGAAGCAGGGATATCCTGAAAACCCGAACTGTTGGTGGCCCTTTAACTGAAGTTGGTCACTCCTGCTTTAGAGGGTTGTATATGCAGTTTCATAGATGACCACTACCTAGACCTGGTTTTCACTAAAAATGTTTCTCTCTGATTTCTCCATTTCCCCCGTTCCTCTCTGACCATCACCTCATCTCATTTTCTCTCTCGCTTCTCCCCTTTTCCATCTCCATTTACCCCTAATTTCTGCAGAGACCTACGCTCTATTAACCTATAACCTACCAGGTTTTGATTCCGTTTTAAGCTCCTCCCTCTCATCTCTCAGCCCTGTTTCAGACCCTGACAACCTGGTCAGGAACTACAACTCTGCCCTGCCATCCTCTCTTGATCTACATGCCCCGCTTTCTCTCTCCTGTTCTCGCCCTTCTGACCCCACATCCCCCTCCTTACATCGCAGCCCTAATTTCTCGCTATGCACCATCCCGACTCTTGCGTTCTGCTCAAGGATGTCTTCTCTCTACCCCCTTTGTATCTAAAGCCCTCTCCCACCTGAAACCTCTCTCATTGACTGCCCTACACCTCTGGCATGCCCTTCCCCTCAATATCCGGCTAACACCCTCTCTATCCACCTTTAAGACCCACCTTAATACACACCTGCTTAATGAAGCGTTTGAGGATCTCCGTGGCTAATAGTATACACCTGATACATAAAGCTTGGCCCCTTGCAGACACACTTACCAGAACACCCTCCTACTGTGTCTGTACGTTCTTCCTACCTACCAATTAGATTGTAAGCTCTTCAGAGCAGGGACTCTTCTTCCTAAATGTACATTTTTAAGTCTGAAGCACTTATTCCCATGTTCTGTTATTTGTATTATTTGTTATTTATATGATGGTCACGTGTATTACTGCTGTGACGCGCTATGTACATTAATGGTGCTACATAGACAGACCTACAACGCCCTGTTTTAATGTCTTCCCAGGCAGTCGAACATGCGTAATTCACCCCGTTGCCGCATGCCATACAGTGGTTAGGCGTCACATAGTGCTTCTGGGTGGCGACCTGGAAATAATCCCCCCCAGTCGTGTCACTTTTAGCTTTCTAGCCAATTTATTATGTGTAATCCTTTGCAGCTTTTGGCTGTTACATGAAACCATGTATGCTGCTGAGCCTGGGACCAGGAAGGTGCAGGGCCCACTCAAACCGCGATTATGTTCTGCTGGCCCCATCAGTGGGTGACTGATCTGTAGGTCCTTTTTAGAAAAGGGGAGGCTTAGTACAGGGGTGCTCAACTCCATTCCTCACGCCCCCCCCAACAGGTCATGTCTTCAGGATATTCCTGCTTCAGCACAGTTGGCTTAATCAGACGTTCAGTTGAAGACTGAGCCACCTGTGCTGAAGGAGGGACTGATTGAGCCACCTGTGCTGAAGCAGGGATAACCTGAAACCCTGACCTGTTTTGTGGGGGGCCATGAGGACTGGAGTTGAGCACCCCTAGCTTAATATACCTTTTGTCATCTAACTTAATGGAGCAATTTGTAAAAACTGCCCGAGCTAATGAATAGTGTCTGCTTATGTTACTATAATTTGTGGTGCCACTCGTCAGTGGGGATAGAACTCGGAGATACCATGTTTCATATAACACAGCTGTATGCTTTAAAAGCCATGTGCTTCACTACAATCTCGCAGGGTTCACCGTGAATTGCATGACAGCCTGATGAGTTCAGAGCGTGCAAGAAGCAATTACTTGAGTTGTACACGAGGGTAAAAAGCAAAACCGTGGGTCTGTACCCTTCTCATAAAAAAGTCTTCAGACTGAATAAACTATAGACCTTCGACTGCATGAAGTGTGTATTGAGTAAACGCCATACTCCTCCATATTTCCTTCCCTCTAATGCAGGGGTGGGCAACTACAGTCCTCCAGGGCCACCAACAGGTCAGGTTTTCAGGATATCTCTGCTTCAGCACAGGTGACTCGGTCTTTGCTTCGGCACAGGTGGCTCTGTCTCTGAGCCACTGATTGAGTTACATGTGCTGAAGCAGGGATATCCTGAAAACCTGACCTGTTGGTGGCCCTTGAGGACTGGCGCTGCCCAGCCCTGCTCTAATGCCTATTGCAGTTAAACTGAAATTGAATAATCCAATACTTCAGTTAGTATGTCTGGAGCACAGCCATCCACTTCCCATGCAACCGTTACTTTTCATGGTGCGATACATTATAAGGTAATTAGTGATGTAATCAGAAAGAGAAGGTGACTGAGTTATGGGAGGGAGCACCATAAAAATGACTCACTGAATCTTCAATAAATGCAACAGTGTGCCATAACTTTGTCCTCTTGGTTTATAATATCACATCACCAAATGTGTCTGAGGTCCTTGAGATACAATGGGTATGTTTAGGATGTAATGCTGGGGGTGCAAAAAATGGGGGGGGGGCAGCGGTTACAGAGGCCCTGCGCTCTTCCCCAAGGCTTTTAAATTAAATGGCGGGGGGGGGGGGGGGGTCGCACAACGCATCTGTAACGCACTTACCTTGATTCAGCCGACTTTGGGCGATGTTGTGATGTCACATGACCCCACTGGGTCATTTGATGCCCGTTGCCATGGCAACACGGCGTCGGGGTTCACGTGACGTCTTATGAACACGTCATCATTAGATGCCGGCACAAAGGTTAAGGAGGGGGAGAGAGAGCAGGCAGCGGGGCGCAGCACCTACAGTCTGCGCACCCCTGCTATAGCAGATATGGGGCTCCCAATTGTAGCTCTATTTCTCCCAGGGTTGTCCTTTATTACTCTAAACCAGGATTCTTCCTCTTTTCGTTCCATTTAAAAATAGTTAACTTTTGCAAAGCAGGTTGTCCCTGTGGTGTTCATATTGGTGAATGTGCAGCAAGTCGTTTTCTGTCCCCTGTCTGGGTCTAATCTGCTTGATTGATTGGCTCTGGCCTGAAGTTGGAGTTTAGATGCTTGAAAGGGAAAATGGACCACAACCCTTCACAGCCGTGGTTTTCAAAGGTTTTTGCGTTAAGTAACCCTATACTTATATTGTGATGTTCTTGGGGACCCCGACCCTCTCTAATAATGTGTCTGAGATCAGATGCATTGTAAGGAAACCCCAACCCTCTCTAATAGGGATCAGATGCATTGTAAGGAACCCCAACCCCCTCTAATAGGGATCAGATGCATTGTAAGGAACCCCAACCCTCACTAATAGCGCGTCTGAGATCAGATGCATTGTAAGGAACCCCAACCCCCTCTAATAGGGATCAGATGCATTGTACGGAACCCCAACCCTCACTAATAGGGATCAGATGCATTGTAAATTCTTTTGTAGTCGGTACTCTTTTCAAATGACCTGAACATTTGCAGGGAACCCTTGAGGGAGGCCCGTGGAACCCAAGGATTCCTGATGTAGGAATCCCTGTTGAAAAACACTGCTTCACAGTATAGGGTACATTAGAGACACAGTGCTTTATTGCATCAGCATGACTCTGGCTTCTTTAATCCAGAACCAGTCTCTTGAACAGGGTTCCACCTCACATATCACATGGAAGATTTTGACATTCTCTTGCTAACAAACGTGTAACTTCTTCCCATCTCGCATTACTCCAAAGCTTTAATCAATGGTACAGGTTAAAGCATTAGGCCGATCTCGATTCCAACGGGGTTGAATGATGCTACAGCAAAGACCCAATTATGTGTGTCAGGTTTGAGTGCGGTCTGTGGGGAAAATCTGCACTTCCCGTTTCTTAGAATTTACTAGCAGAGCAATGAAGGCCGTCTCTAAAAATAGACGCACAAGCCCAATTTCCAAGAATATTTTCCACGGCGCCTATATTTTGAAAAAAAGGAGCTTAACATTTTCTGCATGAATATCCGCAAAGCAATTATTCCAAATCTCTGTCGTTATAGCTCAATAACATGATGAGTAATTAAACTTCATTGTTGAGATTAAATGTTTATAATGTACACTAAAATGTCAGTCTGCTGTTTGCACAAAAGACCAGAAATAATGCTCTTTGTAAACTGAAGCGGATTATTTTTCACTATTTTCGTTGGCTGTCTGTGGTACAGTTTTTAGGGCTTTTTTTTGTTTACAAACATTGAAGGAAGATGGGCGCTAACAGTTACCGTGTCTTCGACCCAATTAAAGTGAATGAAAAACAGAGTGCTTTAAATCTGTAGTTCAAGCTGCTGGTTTAAATAAAAAAATAAGTTCTCCTATTCAATATGTGCATCAATACAATCTAAACACTGACAAGTGATTAGCTAAGCGGCCGATCGATCTGTTCTACTGTAATCGATCGCTGAAGATTCGACTAGGGGGTTATTTATATCACTGTTAGGGCTACAGAAGATTACCCAAGATGCAAAGTTCTGTGACCAGGCAGGCACTAGATACAGTTGGTGCACTCTAGAGAGGGGGCATGGCTCAAGAGCCGGTGCCTGTCTCCGAGGAAGGGGATGTGACTTAGTAAATGGTTGCTTTAGAAACAAAAATGTGTTACATTAGAATACATTAAAAATGTCTTTAAAAATATATTTAGTATTTTTTTTATGAATGCTACAAGTATGTTCTCATAGTACAGAACTGATTTATTAAAAAAAATAAAAAACACATATAGGATATTGCTTGAACTGCAGCTTTAATAGTAGAAATCTTAGTGAAAATTTTATTTTTTTTAATGGTTATTCCCATGGTAATCAGAAGTTTGGGAAGTTTTTTTTTTGGTAAACTTACATTTTATTACGTTTTGTTATAGTGGGGGGGGGGGGGAGGAGGAGGAAAACCAGTGTTACGGCGCAGTATCTATAGGCGCTGGTAAGTTATAGATTTATTAGCAGTGATCCCAGTAATTTTGATAACGTTAGTCAGATTTGTTAACGCTCCGTTCGAACACAGATGGACACGGGGGCTAACTCATTCTGGAACCTTATGCAGTTCGAGCTGGCACGTTTGAAAGATTACATGAGGATGTGGGTCAGTCAGAACCTGAGAGTTTATATAACTGCTCCAAGTTTGCCAGGTCTTCTCAAACTTAGGGCATGTATCGCTTAATAGGCTACTGAGCTTTCCATTTGATTATTCGTGTCAAATATTTTTTCATTTGTAGGACTGTTGGGATTTGCTGTTTATTCTATAACTTGCCGATCACACATCTTGTGGCTGTGTAAATATGAGTGATAGGTTTACTGATGTTTTTCCATTCCTTCCAATGTTTTATTTGAGACACTCAGGGAGTCTAAGGTACAAGCAGTCCCAGTTATTGCATTTACTACTTCAGTCCACCACATATAAATGCGATCTTCCTTATGTCCACAGCCTCTGGTACAGAGGGGAGAAGACCTTTGGGACGTTACCTGGAGCCAAGGTTGCCTAAAATGCCATCTCGTAGGCAATGTGTATGAGGTTTCATTGACTACATATCGAACTCTTAGATGTTGCTTCAAAGATGTCATCCCTATCCTCCTTGCTCAAGGCTGCGGCCTAGATTGCGTCCCATTGTTTAATATGCTTAAATAAGCGGAGTCCTTTTTTTATAATACAAACGAGCATCTCGAAAGCTGTCAAAGGCGAAGGTTGTCAGAAATGTTGGAAATCTCTCAACCGTAAGAAATTAGAAAAACATTTATTCGTCAGGCCGTGTTTTCTGGAGACGTCCTTATACGGCATTACCTTTTTGTTTACCCATAGATTTTTAAATTCTGTTTAAGACCCCTGAGTGACATTGTGAGAAGTCGGTCTGCCTCAGCCCAGGAAGGAAGTCCGGATTACCAGATTAAAGGAGCAATTGAAGCAGGCAAATGTGTTTGCTTCAATCTTATGTTAAAAAAATTGCAACAGAGGGTCTACACAGTTGAACCCCATTAAGTTTAACTCTGGGGACCACCCGCTTCCAGAGATGCCTCCGATGGGGTGCCGGTATCTCCTGTCATGCCTTCCTATTGGCCCACAGGGAGCGGGAGCTATGAAAAACAGCCATTGCGATATCCCTGGTTCTGGCTCAGTCCGACCACACACATGGCACGGCCCCGTCATCTTGATTCAGTAGCAATCTGTCTTTTCGCCCAAAGAAATCCGACATTTCTGGACCCTGGTTCTTTTTAATTTTAGGAGGCATCCATGGGTCGTCCCGGTTCTGCAGCCCCCTGTGTCGTATCGCAGCCCTTGAGTTTTCTGGTGTAAAAGTGTAATTATAGCTCGGGCATCCGCTGAGCTCACACGATAAGCGGCCATCTTGGTCTCGGCTGCTCATGCGCCCCCTTAGTGACTCCCTTTTAACGATGCCACTGGGACAAGCCCTCACATCCCAAAGGCCGTCGTGTACCCAACGCATGTTAAAGTACAAATAATGCATCCAAGGTGAAATATACAAAACCGCCTTATTTTCAATGCTTCAATATGACAGTTGGTAAGACAAAGTAAGTCAATGACTTCATGCCATATTGAGTAGTGATTTTTTTGGGGGGGGGGTTATAAATAGATTTGTGTTTTTCACCAAGTATATAATACTGATGTATAGGAAATGAAACCATCTAATTAAAATTAAAGGTCACGGGAGATGTAAATAAAGGAAAATACAATTTGGATGGGTCATAAACTAACGCATCAATTCCCAAGGATTTGTATTGTGGTTTTTTTGTACTGTTGGCTTGAAGGGTTTTTCCATTTAATTGGGAATTAATACTCATTCCGTGACCTTTTCATGGGGGGTCTTATCTTCACGAGAACTTGGCTGATTATTGCTTTCCACATCTGCACTTGAAATCTATTTCTGAGGCTGAAAACGAAACAGACAAATGTGCTTTTAGGCTGCAGGATATTGAAGACGCCATTAAGTCTCTACCTGCGGGGAGCACGCTCAGTATAGATATCTTTCCAATTGAATCCGTTTTTTAAGCTATCTCGCCCGCCCTCTCTCCTATTATGTTTGAAGTGTTTAGCGGTATCATTTGCCAGGGTCAGCTGCCTAGGGACATGAATACGACACTCATCTTTGTCCTTTGAAAAAGAATAAAATAACTTTTTATTTTTCTTCCTCTACATTTTCCCCATTGAATGCAGACTGCAGAATAGTGGCAGGAGCCCAGGGACGGCATCTTGCATACAGATCATGTTTGAAAGACTTCTGAATCCCTTGTAATACCTTTTTATCCTTCTTTTCACATGGGGTACTGCAATGGTTTGGTTATTGTCCACTTAATGCAGGTTTATTGGGAATCAAATGCAGACACTTTTGGATGCCCAAGAATTAAGTGTCTGTTGTATGGGGTCTTGCCTGCCACGTGCCTTGTAATATTCCTTATCTTACTTTCTATAGGAGATTCATCCTTAAAGGGGCAGTGCGAGGTAGCCAGCCAGGACACCTTTTTATTTCCGAATTTAACACCTAATTGCCTTCCTTAAATATCAACTAAAAATTGGTGACATTGACTTTTTCTT
>NC_134496.1:46464543-46595978 GCF_040206685.1 Ascaphus truei
GTTCAGAGTTCCAGGGAAGGTGAAATAAAACCATGCTCCAACATGACCAGAAACGGCATAATATTGGCGATTTAAAACTACATACAGGATCACGGAGCGTGACGCAAACCACGGAGTCCCAACTTTCAATTTCCCCTCAACTATTGACTTCAAATCTCTGGTTCTGTAAAAAAATGGTAACATTGTAGAGGTTAGAGAGAACCAAAGACGGAACGGAACCATGCGAAGAAAGAAAGGGAGTAACGGGTGCGGACTGGGTCATTTTGTGCACGAGATTTATTTTCGTACGTCTTCATGGGAGAGGCGCAGTTCTTTTATGCCAGAATAATTTTAATTTCACATACTTAACTGTGAAATCTTTCAATGGTTTTGTATTTTGGAGAATAGTGACCGCACAGTATTATTTTCATGGCCCCTAAAATAAGCAATTTGGTGAAGCTTCAAGAAACGCTTTTTAATTTATCTTTCATCGGCAACACCATAATCTCTCATACAATTTGATTTCTCACTGGCCCATGGCACCGTGTGCAGTAATTATCATGTCAATTAGACCGGCACTGGTTGGGCAAGCGCTTATCTTCTGGTTTACTTGGTATTTGTCTACTTTATCTGTATTTGAGGTTATCTGGATTCTTTCATTGCAAAGCACTGCATACATGGTCACACTATATAATCTAAACACCTGAATAAAGGGTCGTATTCAAATGGGAAAAACTCACGTTCTCAAGGAAGCCTGCCTGGCATATCTCTAACATCCATCTCCCAACCCCTCACCCCCTCACCAACCCTACTAGGACCTGATGTGCGGCTCCGAAGCCCCCCCCGCTATCGCTCATCCCCCTAACATATACCCCCTCAATCCTTCATGGCATCGGCTATGCGGCTGGACCATACTCCAACCTGATATATACTCCGTTCCACAATAAGCAGCCACTTAACCCTTTGTTTCAACATTGTCCCTCGTTCCCTCTAGGCCAGGGGTGGCCAAGTCCAGTCCTCAGGAGCTACCAACAGGTCAGGTTTTCAGGATATCCCTGCTTCATTACAGGTGGCTCAATCAGCGACTCAGTCAAAGACTGCACCACGTGTGCTGAAGCAGGGATATCCTGCAAAACTGGCCTGTTTGTAGCTCTTAAGGACAGGACTTGGCCACTCCTGGCCTACACCATAAGTTCTCGCGAGCAGGGATCTCATTACCTTTCGGATCTGTGCGTGTTAGTCCTTATTTGGTATGTAACTCTGGTTCTGTCATTTACATCTATCTGTAACCCCATTGTACTGCACTATGGTATATGTTGGAGCTGTACAAATAAACGATTAGTGGCAGATTTTTTTTTACATTTTAAGAGGTCAAGATGAGAGAGACCTCTCTACTGCAGAATGCTTCCCTGAAGTGTCCTCTAAGGGCGAGTCTCAACTAACATCTAACGACCAAGATGCCATTTCTCCCAGGCACACACTGTGTACGTTCTTCATACACTTAAGCCTGTGCATAAATCAACATATTCATCTGCTGCTGTTTTACAGCAATTGTTCGACCTCTTTGCCAGGAGTGGCCAACGCCAGTCCTCGAGGGTCACCAACCGGTCAGGTTTTCAGAATATCCCCACTTCAGCACAGGTGACTCAGTCAATGACTGACGATCTGTGCTGAAGCAGGGAGAGCCTTGAAACCTGACCTGTTGGTGGCCATTGAGAACTGGAGTTGGCCACTCCTGTTCTACATAGTCTTCTATAGGCATAAGTTTATAGGGGTTGTCCATGTTATAATGGGCAAGAAGCAAACTGACTGTGTGCTCATTTGCATGTCATTACCCAGAGTCCTCAGCTGCAGTGGAAGCACTGTATGCTAACAGATGACATCTGCTGTTTTTCAACAATTGTTAAACCTGTTTTTTTTTTTTTTTAATTTTTAAGCATGTTTGTGTATAGCGCTGCTAGTTTTACGTAGCGCTTTACAGAGACATTTTGCAGGCACAGGTCCCTGCCCCGTGGAGCTTACAATCTATGTTTTTGGTGCCTGAGGCACAGGGAGATAAAGTGACTTGCCCAAGGTCACAAGGAGCCGACACCAGGAATTGAACCAGGTTCCCCTGCTTCAAGCTCAGTGCCAGTCAGTGTCTCTACTCACTGAGCTGCTCCTTCTCCCAGGAGTGGTCAACTCCAGTCATCAAAGGCCACCAACCGGTCAGGTTTTCAGGATATCCCTGCTTCAGCACAGGTGACTCAGTCGAAGACTGAGCCACTGATAGAGCCACCTGTGCTGAAGCAAAGATTTACTCAACCTGACCTGTTGGTGGCTCTTGAGGACTGGAGTTGAGAACCTCTGGGTTACTCCCTTCCAAACAATTTGCTCAGTCATTATGACTGAGCCACCTGTGCTGAAGCAGGGATATCCTGAAAACCTGACCTGTTGGTGGTCCTTTTAAGGACTGAAGTTGGACACTCCTGCTCTAAGCTTTTACTGGATGATAATTTGCCTTTCAACCTAGTGAAAGCAACGCACAAATGGAAAGGGGTAGAGGCGAAATAATTCATTAAAACGGATACAGACACAATGAAGGGATGTCCCTATGTCCGTGCCCGTCTCCAGTCCAGTACTGATCCAATGCTGTGCATTACCGAAGAGTCTCCCTGCAGTCTATCTGCAGACAATAGATGGCGCTCATGTGTTGTGGTTACCTTTTTAAACACATTGCAGACATTTTATTGATTGTCACTCAATGCTGATACGGGCACTTAGAAATGTGGCTTTATAATACTAGGGAATTAGAACCTATCTAATTATCGCTATCAAAAGCGTGTGGTCCGGTAAAGACGTTATCAGAACAATTCACAATGCAGGTAATGTGGATGCAGAATGTTTGTAGAGGCAATGCGATCAACTTTACAGTTAAATGGAAGATTGTATAATGTTCTCTTTTTGTTAAATGCTCTAACGTATATTTATGTTTTCATGGCAAGCAATTAACTGCAACAGAAGAGTAGGATTATTCAAGCATTTTGCTAAATTATATGGTCAGACTTAAAACTGTTTTTTTTTTTGTCGTAGTTTTTAAACAATAGGATTTTTTTGAGGATCAGATCTAGCTTCTCCCTGTAATACAAACATGCAGAGTGGGGGAAATCCATCTCGGAGACCTTTACATTACAAGAGAGAAATAATAACATATATATTATTATATACCTCCCTCTTGTTTGGATAGGTAAGGAGTGTGCAGGGACATGTTTGGGTGGGGGTACACACATTTCCAAAATGTACAATTATATAAACCTATGGGGTCTGCAGTATCCCTTGTACCCCTAATTCTATCCCCCATGGGGGTGTGCGTTACATTACAGTATTGTTGCAGCTACCTTTTTTTTTTTATTACAGAAGGAATTAAATTATTATAATAGGATGCTTATTCTTAGCCTATTCCAATGGTTTCAAGCTGTTGTATTCATTCCTGTAAATAACCTGAGGCGTTATCGAGAAGGAACAAAGCAGTTTTTTTTATTTAAATGGCCCTTTTTTCCCCCACATCTCGGGACATACTGTATAAAACTCCACACTTCAGACGTGTTGACAAGTCCATTTAGGATTACATTTGCATCTTCCTTATGCTACTTCTGATTGATTTACCCCCACACAATCCATCCTTTTGGTCATATTCAAGCAGTGCAATCACAAGTATGTGTGTACTAGAAGGTCACGTCCTTTATTAAGATGCTTTCTCTACGGTGGTTTTTATAAAGAAGGCCTTTGCTGAGAGCGAGCGTTAGGCAGTACTGTAGGTGAACAGAATTTTAAAACCTATTCCTGATGGATTCCTGCTGCCATAGCGGTGGCTGTTTGAAGGTGCAGACACTGCCTGTCATACAATCAGCTAACACTTGTTGCTCACCTTTCAATGCATTACCACACTGCATTTTCGGTGAAATTATATTTGCCCTGCTGCCAGCTACATTGTCAATTTGCTGGGCGGATTTCTAAAAAAAAAAGGGCAGAAAAACATTTATTAGGCAGTTAAGAACCTTTTTAGAAAATTAGTATTCACAAAGTGGTTTCATTTTGAGACACAATCCAATAAATATCTGACTTACTGTAAAGCTGGGAAATCTTCGGGCACACAGCCATGTGGTATATGTAATTTTAAGTTGTATTTCAAGGCTGTCCTCGGATGAATGTAAATTAGATTTGCACGTTTAGGAGCGTGACTTGCTGACGCAGCGATACTCTCTAATAAAGTTAGTATTTAATCCTGAAGTGTTTATGAATAGGTGTTTCTACAAGGTAATAATTTGTCCCGGGGTACAGTGTGAGTGTGTACTATGTGCTAAGGCAGGGGTGGCCAACGCCAGTCTTCAAGACTCCCCCCTCCCCCCCAACAGGTCAGGTTTTCAGGATATCCCTGCCTCAGCACAGGTGGCTCAGTCTTTCGTTTTGAGTACCTCTCCACCCCCTTTTGTTGGTGGAACATGGTCAGAGCCATTTAGAAGGGCCCTATCTTTAGGAGTGATAATTCCCTAGCTGCAAAACAAGTTATACTAACACATAGTTACAGACTAACAGGACTTACATTATTTACAGTGGGATCGGATCAGAACCCAGAATGTTCCATCCCCACTACATATACCTCGCAGTGACATCACTAGTCACCATGACGACTAGGGGAGGGGTATGGACATTCTACTTTATAACATTACTTAATAACAGAAGGTGGGCGTGGCTAGGTTCTGCCTGGTCCTCTTATCCCATGTGATGGGTAGAAGTGACACACTGTAGCTATAGCAGGAGTTAACGGTCTAGGGCCTTTACGTAGTATTCCCACAGGGGTGCTATAGGGCAGCGGTGCGCAAACTGGGGGGCGGGGAGCGGATATTCACAGGGGCCCCGTGCTCCTCCCCACGGCATCTAAATTAAATGCTGGGGGAGGCGTGAGGCCTCTGGAACTTACCTACTGCCAGCCGGGTCTTCAGCGACGCGTCGCCATGGCAACGCGGCGTCATGGCGTTACGTCACATGACCCCTGCACACCAGGAAGGTAGGGTAGGGGGGGGGCGCGAGCATTGGGGGGAGTAGTGGGGGGGTGTCGCAGGACGAATAGTTTGCGCACCCCTGCTATAGGCGTAAAAATTACGACTTGAAACATTATTTTTTTTCCCATGTGAACTATATCTTTCTATTTAAAGGCCCAGAAGCCTAATTGGGAAAAACGCAACCGTACTATACACAAAAGATCAGTCCACTGAAACACACACATTGTCCTTAATAATGGGTGCTGAATAGTTTAACCCTTATGCTGCTGAAGGAATCAAAGGGGTTAAAATAAGTTTATTAGCGTTGCAAATGTAGGCCCAAAAACTTAACTATGAAAACCTTTGTGCAACGATATAAACTTTGACAGAAATCACCAACTGGGAATATCTTACTTGGAGAGAGCCCGTGCTTGTCAGCGTTCGCGAGTATGCCGCAAATCTCGTTGACCAATATTGGCAAAAATACTGGATACTGCGATCTTTAGGAATATTCTCAAAGAAAAAGTGCTCGTTTTTAATCATGCAGGTCACCATATCGTGTTCGTTCTAATTGATTGTGAATTATGATAACATTTTCAGGAACTTTCTCAAAGTGTGCGGGGAATGGTCCATACATCGCAAATAACCTGGGGTAATACAGAGAGGCAGACCGCACAAACCATATTAACACATAAAAACACATTCAAGTCAATGTTATTCAAATCTGGAAAAAATAACAAAGCAGAAAATGTGAAATGTTATGTATGTTTGTTAAATAAATCTGTTCTGTAGTATTCGATAAGTGACTTTAAAAAAAAAATTAAATTAAACTCTTAATGCCATTTTAAATAAGTTTTAAAGCATCCTCTGATTTCAATAGCAGTGTTTAGCCCACCTCCCAAGCAGTGCAAGATCTCTGCAACACTTTCCTGTTTTGTGATCATTTGTTGCCAATGTTCCCAGCAGCTTGAGCTGAAAACTGTAACAATAGTCAATGTTACCTTACTAATATCAGGATACATGGTAGCTGCTGAGTAAGGCCTGGGACATAGACATTTTGTCCGTGCGAAGGAGTGCTGAGGCTTACACAGCGCGCCGTCCGTGGGCGTGTCGGGGGCGTGTCTGGGGGCGGGCCAGTGACGTCACGGAGCTGGTTCGCCCTCATTGGGCGAACCGCTGACGTGACCGGCCCTGCGCTCCAGCGAGCGCCAAATCTGAAAACTTGGTGAGACACACGCTTTCGCAAGCGTGCGCGAGCCCCTGCTAAAGCCGCTCTCATTGCGGCTGCAGGGGCTCAGTGCTGAGCGTGAGCGCGCCTCAGCACGGATCAGCACGGATCAGCAAGGCTGATCCCACTATGTCCCAGGCCTAACACTGTCTGAATGATGGATTGAAACTGAAAGGTGGCCATTTTGTTAGGCACACAGTCAGGATTTTGCTAGGTTTCTAACGGAGCACCAAACGATTGCCAGCTTAGGTAATAATGCAGAATTATAAAATGTGACATGCATTATATATAGAAAAAAAGCGAGGAGAGCTGTACTTACTGCTGCATGAATACATGAGAAATAACCCACATACTTTACAGGTAGTACAATGTAGCTTTATTGGTCATAGAGACGTGTACGAGTGCCACACACATTGACATTTATAGTATGAAGAATTTATTGATTACTTGTAATTGACTAACAAGATGTTTAAGCATCAAAGGTCCCTTCTCCAGACCTGCATTCTCTACATTCATGTGTATTGCATACAAGGTGCATCCAGCTTGATACATCACTTCAACCCCCTTCCCAATGATTATTTCCATGTGTCAACCATATAAAAATAGGTTTATCGGAACAAAGCCACCCTATTAAAGACTTGGAATGTAGTCCAACACTTAAAATTACAGTTCGAAGAACTAGGCCAAGAGTGGCCAACTCCAGTCCTCAAGGGCCAGCAACAGGACAGGTTTTAAGGATATCGCTGCTTCAGCACAGGTGGCTCAATCAGTGGCTCGGTCATTCTGACTGACCCACCTGTGCTGAAGCAGGGATATCCCTAAAACCTGGCCTGTTGGTGGCCCTTGAGGACTGGGGCTGGCCACTCCTGAACTATGCTGTTTTATTATTTTAAAAAAACAGACTATTACGTCAAATAAACGTTTAAGTTGCGTTTTTGGAACCCCGAGAGAGAAGGCCGCACGCCTCACTACTTCTAAATTAGATCGCATATTTCCTGGCTGATGGCAGCATCTTGGTGCTCACCCTGAAGGCAAAAATCCGAACAAATTGCCTTTTAATATCCCAGGTTCATTTACCCACGCTGAGATCACACGCGAAGCAAAGACATTCACATACATGCATTTGGTGCAGCCGGGAATAGTTTAACTGCAAGTGTTACAGTGATGGCAGTAACAGCTGTATCATATCGCTGCTGTACTTGTGTGCGGAACAGGGACATTAATCCACTTTAAATTACATTAACCTAAATGAACATCACGATAATCGTCACGCTGAATACTTAAAGAGGCAATCCAAATGTGCAATTTCTGGGGTGATTGATTTTTTTTTTTGACCATAGCATTGAAGCAGGGGGTCTCCGGAGCAGACCCCCGTTAATTTCAGCCCTACTTCCAGAGATACTGACCTCCGTAGGGGGTGCCAGTAGTCGCTCCGCTTGGCCAGCAGGATTCACGTAATGGCCGCTTTTCAAAGCTCCCCCGCCGTGCGGGCCAATAGGAAGCTGTGACATCAGGTTTGGATTCCTATTGGCTCCGCTACTCCCCCACCCACCCCCCCCTCTCGAGAAAATGACATGAAACTCAGTCAAAAAATAAGTGTGTAAAGAAAAGGCACCGAGAAAACGAAAGTGTTTAAGTGGCACCAAAATGTTACCTCGTAACTACCCAACTCTTTAACGCCTTTCCTAGCACAAATCTACTTTCTAAAGTCATTTTATAGCCATGGCTAGCAGCCCAAATGGGGTGGTTTACCTCTTGACTAAAATAATGAGCCACTTCGTTCGCCCCGTGCTCTTAGTGCGTGCTCATAGGAAAACTTTTATTTGTTATTGCGGCGCGCGTCGTCGTGCGCTCTGCCGTTTTAGGCATAACCACGGCCTAATTCCTTAGTTGTCCTTAAACATACCGTCCAAAGAACTTGGAATGTTCCCTTTCGTTTGTATTTCGCTCTAAAAGACGTGCTGATGCTCCCTTGATAAAAACCAACAATATAACTCCAGATAATCTGTTTTGTGCTGGAGCAGCTGTTGCATTCGGTGCTTTTTTCCCCCCTTGCTCACATTAGCGTAATTACTAAATGTCAGTAAGACTCGTTATAAAGCTGAAAGAGAACGCTGGTGTCACCCGTTTGCATTCCTCGCCACTGCTGGAATTCCTACTTGCAGTTGGATGAGACTTTGTCCTGTGACTGAGATGAGGTCATTACAGGAGTATACACAAAAGGCTTCTCGGGGCCAGTATCTTGGGACGCCCCTAGCAGGGGATCTAAAGAATTCATGACAGCAGTACCCTAAACCCAGCGGTGCGCAAACTGGGGGGGCGTGAGATTTTCCAGGGGGGAGGGGGGCGGCGGTTACAGGGAACCCACACTCTGCCACAAGGCATTTAAAATAAATGCCGGGGGAACGCGAGGGGCCTCTGTAAATTCCCTTGCCGTGGCTTTGGGTGACGCGGCGCCATGGCAACATGACGTCACATGACCCTGCGGCATCATTTGATGCCAGAGCCAAGGTAAGGGGGGAAGGCGCAGGCAGGAGGACGAAGGGGGAAAAGTTTGCACACCCCTGCATTAAACAATGCACAGTATGTGTTAGTACTGTACCTGTTTAAAAGTGTTTATTGATATGTTACAGCCGCAATTCCCCCAGAACAATATATGAGTTTAACTCAGTGTTTTTCAACTAGAGTTCCTAGGAGCCCTTGGGTTCCCCGGGCATCTCTAAAGGGTTCCCTGCAATTTTCAGGTCATTTGAAAATAGTACCAAATACTGAAGAATTTACAATTCCTCTGATCTCAGACACGCTATTAGAGAGGGTTGGGGTTCCTTACAATGCATCTGATCTCAGACACGCTATTAGAGAGGGTTGGGGTTCCTTACAATGCATCTGATCTCAGACGCGCTATTAGAGAGGGTTGGGGTTCCTTACAATGCATCTGATCTCAGACGCACTATTAGAGAGGGTTTGGGTTCCTTGCAATGCATCTGATCTCAGACGCGCTATTAGAGAGGGTTCGGGTTCCGTGCAATGCATCTGATCTCAGACACACTATTAAAGAGGTTTGGGGTTCCTCAGTATTTCACAATATAATTATAGGGTTCCTTAACCAAAAAAAGGTTACCCCCCCCCTTGTTTAATGCATATAATGTTAGTATCCCTGAGTCCTATTTTCTTTCTTTTTTGTAAATAATGTTTTTCTAGTGTTACAAAACATGCTTTTCTTAATCTCTTGCATCTGGCGCTCTCACTAGCCAGCAATGGCGCTTGAGGGAATACTCAATTTTAACCTCCCGGACAATTAATTCTTCAAATGCTTACATCTCCTGAATGATGCAACAGATTTTCAAATGGTAAAAGGGGTTGCAAAGGGCAGGATGGGGTCTTAAAGTAACAGCAATAATAAAAAAAAGGATTTAGCATGGACTGCTGCTTTAATGTAAAACATATGCCTAGAACAGGGGGGGGGGGGGGCAACTCCAGTCCTCAAGGGCAACCAACAGGTCTTTGACTGAGCGACTGATTGAGCCACTTGTGCTGAAGCTGGGATATCCCGAAAACATGACCTTGTGGTGGCTAGGGTTGCCAGGCAACTTCTTAAAAAATACTGGACACAATGGTGAAAGGTGCAACGCACTTGACATGCACGCACACCTCTCTCTGCTCCATGCTGTTTTTTCCTCTCTTTGGCAAAACTCCCAAGCTCCTGACTCCTTCTCCTGATTGGCTGCTGCTGGGTAATCCAGCCAATACGGATGAAGGAAGCTGCCCAGCCCCCAAGCAACAGCCCTGCTCGCTTTTTGCTCTAGGAATTCCCATGGCCCCCCAAGCCGGTCAGGTCACTATGTCCAGAGAGGTAATACCGGTATACACATACACGCCCAGAGAGGTAATACCGGTATACACATACACGCCCAGAGAGATAATACCGGTATACACATACACGCCCAGAGAGGTAATACCGGTATACATGTAAACGCCCAGAGAGGTAATACCGATATACACATACACGCCCAGAGAGGTAATACCGGTATACACATACACGCCCAGAGAGGTAATACCGGTATACACATACACGCCCAGAGAGGTAATACCGGTATACACATACACGCCCAGAGAGGTAATACCGGTATACACATACACGTCCAGAGAGGTAATACCGGTATACATGTAAACGCCCAGAGAGGTAATACCGGTATACACATACATGTCCAGGGAGGTAATACCGGTATACACATACATGCCCAGAGAGGTAATACCGGTATACACATACACGTCCAGAGAGGTAATACCGGTATATACATACACGCCCAGAGAGGTAATACCGGTATACATGTAAACGCCCAGAGAGGTAATACCGGTATACACATACACGCCCAGAGAGGTAATACCGGTATACACATACACATACACGCCCAGAGAGGTAATACCGGTATACACATACATGTCCAGAGAGGTAATACCGGTATACACATACACGCCCAGAGAGGTAGTACCGGTATACACATACACGCCCAGAGAGGTAATACCGGTATACACATACACGCCCAGAGAGGTAATACCGGTATACACATACACGCCCAGAGAGGTAATACCGATATACACATACACACCCAGAGAGGTAATACCGGTATACACATACACGCCCAGAGAGGTAATACCGGTATACACAGACACGCCCAGAGAGGTAATACCGGTATACACATGTATATGTATACCAGTATTACCTCCCATTTTATACCGGACATTGTCTAAATACAGCACAGTCCAGTTCAATACTGGACACCTTTGCATCCCTAGTGGTGGCCCTTGAAGACTGGAGTTGCTCACCCCTGGCCTAGGATCTCAGTGGATGTTTCACTAACAGGCGAAGATATATTAAAACCCACATAGCTTTAGTGTTTCAAATTGTACCTTATTTGCATGTGCATTAGATTTGCAATCTTTGTTTACACTGAAAGGAATTGTTTTGTGAATCAGGATTATAAAAGGTGTATACTGTCATTTTTAACACGCATGTGCACATGTTATGAACCATTCATTTAAATGCAATGGCGCTATCACACGGAAACAACCCCACACGTGTGTGTTAGTACTGTATTGTGTTGTGTACACAAGGTAAACACCAGAGCCGTACACCTGGAAGTCCCAGAAGAAATGTATGAATTATGAAAGGGTATTGGCAGGTAAAGCGTCGAACAAATATAAACAATAGCTGAATCATTTTATCTTTTCAGTGTCAGCAGAAAACAAAATAAAAATGACTCCACGTTTAGATTGGAACCAGCATACTATATCTTTCCTCTGTGGAAAGTGGATGCATTTATTGAATTAACAAGTGAAAAGGCTTGGACTGCTGGCTTTATTACTATCGTTATTATATTCCCGTTGGCTAAGGTGCGTGCATTTCAGTAACGAAAGATAGTTGTATGCATTTTGTCAATTAATTGATAACACATTTTCTTGCAAATATTTGTCATTTTTGGATCATTATTGGCATACTTTACATTTGTGAGCTAATCAAACATTTTTAAACATTATATAAAGTTGCAAAATAATGGACATTTTGCCCTTTTGCTCATACAAGCTTCAGCCTGAACCACAGAGCTACCTATATTTCCATATTATTGTATTTGTCCGAATATAGGGCGACCCTGAATATAACGTGTCCGAGTGTCTGTCTCTCTCACTTTGAGTTCCCTGCCACAAGCAACATGGCCGCTTCAGGCCCCCAAGATGGAGCTTAATCCGTTCTACCCTCCTACGTCATACACACGACTGCTAATTGGCTCGCAAAGTGGGGGGTAGGGGCGGGGCGTGTGGTTATAAGGCGAGTATGTGCTTTTCAACTCAACTTTATTAAAAAAAAACTTTGCCTTGTAAATGGGAAAAAACGATATTACCGTTTCTAACCCATTTTGCTGTTTTCTGACACTATTTCCACCTTCTTTACAGAACATTGCAATCCTTCAGCTATGCCTAAATCTCCCATAAAATGATGGACCATAACCCCCTCCCTTTTCAGTACCGCCTAGCAGCAAAAAGATCTGTGTAAGTAAAGCTTTCTCTGAAGGAAGGATGCACCTTTCAATAGAAACCAAAAAAGAATAAAAATGCAGAAAAAATGGATGTGCCCTGTCTTTGGATTGTGACTGTGCTATGATGTTAGGCCACCCACCCACGGACCTTTCAGATCCATCGGTACTCTCTGCATATAGACAATGGCGAGAAAACATTTGTGACCCACAACGATCATTACAGAAATTCCATAGGTTTTTTCCATGATAATCTTCTTGAATGAAACCCAGTGATTTCTTAAATATCCAGTAAGGTTTATATTAACCAATGTCTTAAACAACATGATGTATGAATTACACAAACAATGAGTAATTAACAGTCAAGGTACTATGTGAAAATGTAAGTGAAACCCTGGTTTTATCAGTTAAATTAAAGGGGATAATTAGAATTAGGTGTTGAAATAATTGGATAGATCTTGAGGTCTGAGTTTGGGAGGCCCCACCCTATATAAAGATCAGAAACTTTGTGAATTTGGTCTTCAGCATACAGGTGTGTGGAAACATGTAATGCAACAATCAACATAAAATCCCTGTGGACCCCAGAAAAGCAGTTATTGATGCTCATCAGTCTAGAAAGGGTTACAAAACCATTTCTAAGAATTTGGGGCTTAACCAATCCACTGTCAGACAAATGGATAAAGTTCAAGACCACAGCCACTCTACCCAGGAGCGGTCGTCGTACCAAAATCTCTCCAAGAAAAAAACGGCAAATAATCCAGGAATTCACAAAGAACGCCAGCGTAACATCCAAGGATCTGCAGGCCACTCTCACCTTCACTAACATGAGTGTTTATAACTCAACTATCAGAATACGACTGAACAAGAATAGTGTTCATGGAAGGATAGCCAGGAGGAAACCACTGCTCTCTAAAGAGAACATTGTTGTCATCTGAAATTCACTAAAGAGCACATAGATGATCCACAAGACTTCTGGAACAGTGTTCTCTGGACAGATGAGTCAAAGGTAGAACTTTTTGGCCTCCATAAGAAACGTTATGTTTGGCGAAAACCAAAACTGCGTTCGAACAGAAGAACCTCATCCCAACCGTCAGGCATGGTGGTGGGAATGTGATGGTTTGGAGCGGCTTTGCTGCCTCAGGAACTGGACGGCTTGTCATCACTGACACAACCATGAATTCTGCATTGTATCAGAAGATTCTAGAGGAGAATGTCAGGCTATTTGTCTGTGAGCTGAAGCTGAAGCAAAAGTGGGTCATGCAGCAAGGCAATGATCCTAAACATACATTATTACCAATACACTCCGCGGATTCCACAACCCGCCAACGGATTTGTAGAATCCAAATCCGTCCACGGGTTGTATCCAATGGCTGATTTTGATTAATCCGCGCGTATTGAAACCGCCCACATCCATTGGCGGATTTTAGGGGGGAAATGCGAGAAGATTTGGGCATATTAACCCCTCTCTAGTCTTCGCCTTATGCCTGAAAAGAAAACTATCTGACAGTTCCACAGTATCCACCAAATGGTCCCTTTAAATAAGAAAAAGGGCATGCCCCCCTTGATCCCACCTCCTGCTGTGCTAGTGCTATCATTACACACCTGTGCCTGCTTTATATCTAATGAAAATCAAATCCATGGGAAATAATGTAGTGTGAGTCATTACCAGGCAGCCTCATAGATTCATGTCCCATGTGAAACACTGCAAATGTAAATTCTCACAATAGCCGGTTGCCTTGGTAACGGAAGGAACCTATAAATGTTATACAAATAGAAAAATACAATTCACCCATCGCTGCAAGTTTTCACATAGCGCAGGCAGAGAACACGCTTCCAAATAAAACCTCTTTCCATCTGGTACATGAAAAATGTCCATAGGAAAGTCATGTCCCTTGCTATGCGATGGTAAATTCTAGTGCAAGTTGGATAGAATGATGTATTATAGCATTACCAGTGCAAAACATTGATACATCTCTTGGTTGTATACATGCTCTCCAGGCTCTGCCTTTTATTTACAGTGGGAAGATAAATGATCACCCTTTGTCGAAATGAACATGAATGTTCTTTGCAGATGTTATTTTTGACCTTTCCGAAACCTTGCTTGGTACACTTTAGCACGGAAGGGGTTAATGCTATTTAAACGTATCGCGTAGTAAATGTAGAGGAGCGAAGCAGATTTAATTACTCTACTTATAAGTCAGGTTCACCTGGAAACATGTGCTATAATTGATCTACTCATTCTTGTGCAAGGTTTTCAGGAATATAGCTCAACCTTGAGGGCAGAGACAGGAGGAATTTCATATCCTTTTAGAATCACCAGCTGCTAACATTTCTTTCTGCTAGGAGAGTGTTAGCACGATTAACCCCTTACTGCAATGCTTCTGCTTACATTTGCCATCATTATGTTTTTTCAAATACCTCAAATACTGGAATAATTAACAAAAAATAAAAGGGATAGTGTCCATCTATAGACAGAGGATGAGACACGCACTCAATATCAAAGGTAATAGAGGTGGGGTACTTAGCTGCCGGTGCGCTGGTCCTGGGGAGCGCCTGTAGTCCCAAATGTTCCAGTACAAAGAAGAAGAAGCAGGCACACGGTCTTACTCAAAAGGAGGGTAAAAGGGGACGATAGACAGCACTCTGATGGTGTTAAATATATGCAATTGCAGGGTGCACGGAACAAAAGGGGACCCTTATTCCCCTGTATAGTACTAACAAATCCATGTAAGTACCAGCACTCACTGTCTAATAGCTAAATGATGAAAACAGTTGTAATGCAGAATAAACATTTAATAATAAAATGAACCAGAAATAAATCAAATGTGTTTGCAGAAACCAGTATCACAAATGGGCATGTCACAAAGTGAGGGGTGGGGGGGGGGGAAAGAAGGAAAAGGGGAAAAAACATGAAACACAAGGAATATACACAAAAAAAACGGAGAACGGAAAGTATGCTAGGGGGGCGACATTTCGAGGGACAACCTCTTCATCTGGCCCATTCCCCCTGGTCCAAAAGGACCGAGAGGTACTTCCCTAAGCCTCCCTTCCCCTATACCTGCACTCCACACGAGCAGCTGAAGGAGCAGAGCCACTGAGGGTTTGACCACTTCATTTATTTTTCTCATTAACCTTTCACTGACTGTGTGGACTCTTGGTGCTCATTTGCAAGCTGCTTTCTTGCAAGCTGTGTTCAGCTTTAACTGTACCGTTAGTGGATTATTGCTGCCCTGCTATTAGCTGTTTAGCTGTATTTAGCTTACACTATATGTTTACTAGCTATTTTCAGGGGTGTCTGATTTGACCAGGTATAGGGGAAGGGAGGCTTAGGGAAGTACCTCTCGGTCCTTTTGGACCAGGGGGAATAGGCCAGATGAAGAGGTAGTCCCTCGAAATGTCGCCCCCCTAGCATACTTTCCGTTCTCCGTTTTTTTTTTTTTTTTTGTGTATATTCCTTGTGTTTCATGTTTTTTCCCCTTTTCCTTCCCCCCCCCCCCACCCCTCACTTTGTGACATGCCCATTTGTGATACTGGTTTCTGCAAACACATTTGATTTATTTCTGGTTCATTTTATTATTAAATGTTTATTCTGCATTACAACTGTTTTCATCATTTAGCTATTAGACAGTGAGTGCTGGTACTTACGTAGATTTGTTATTACTCAAAAGGAGGTTTTAATATGCCATATAGTCCAACGTTTCGGCAGTCTAATACTGCCTTTCTCAAGGTGAAGGCCTTCACCTTGAGAAAGGCAGTATTAGACTGCCGAAATGTTGGACTTTATGGCATATTAAAACCTCCTTTTGAGTAAGACCGTGTGCCAGCTTCTTCTTTATAGTGTCCATCTAGCCATTCATCCCTCCTTTCCTCCATCCATCCCTCCCTTTATCCCTCCATTCTTCCATCCATCCATTCCACTATCCATCCCTCCATCCATCCCTCTATTCTTCCATCCATTCCTCCATCCATTCCTCCATCCATCCATCCAGCCATCCATCCATTCCTCCATCCATCCATTCATCCATCCATCCATCCATTTCTCCATCCATCCATCCATTCCTCCATCCATCCATTCATCCATCCATCCATCCATCCATCCATCCATCCATCCATTTCTCCATCCATCCATTTCTCCATCCCTCCATCCCTCCATTCATCCATCCATCCATTCCTCCATCCATCCATTCCTCCATCCATCCATTCATCCATCCATCCATCCATCCATCCATTTCTCCATCCATCCATCCATTCCTCCATCCATCCATTCATCCATCCATCCATCCATCCATTTCTCCATCCCTCCATCCCTCCATCCCTCCATTCATCCATCCATCCATTCCTCCATCCATCCATCCATCCATCCATCCATCCATTCCTCCATCCCTCCATTCCTCCCTCCATCCTTTCCTCACTCTATCCTGATTATGATGCTCAGTGTGATAAGTATATGTTGTCGTACTATCAGGTTCACTTAATTTAAATTCAGGGGACCCTTTTATTAGCTGCATGTGTCATTATATGTAAGCTGCTGGAATGAACAAATTAATGTTCTTTTTGCACAACGAAGAAACCATTGAGTCTTTAAGTCATATTTGTAACCAGATGAGCGCCGGTCCGAATGAGTTTTGTTTCTGGTATAATTGCCCAGACAGTGGATGTACCGGACGAATGCACCAGAAAAAAGTGGATCCATATGTCATCATTAGAAAAAGTGGGTGAGTGGCAGTTTCTATTTTTGTTTATTTTTTTAATGTAAGCTTTGAGAAAAATGTGGCATCACTTATAATCAAAAACAGTCCAGTCATTTCATTTAGAACAGGGGTGCTCAACTCCAGTCCTCAAGACCGCCCAACAGGTCAGGTTTTCAGGATATCCCTGCTTCAGCACAGGTGGCTCAATCAGTCTTTGACTGAGCCACTGATTGAGCCACCTGTGCTGAAGCTGGATATCCTTAAAAGCTGACCTGTTGGGGGGGGGGGGGGGGTCTTGTAGGACTCGAGTTACCCCCCCCCCTGATTTAAGGAAAGGCAAACATATATCAGTGACATGTATTAACCACTCTACTTTGTATAGCTAAGGGCATGATGTTACTGTATCTGTTAAGTCAAAGTCTTCACCTCCCCCAATTATTGAAAACAAATATTCATCTCCGTTTCAAAATACAAGAGAACTTCTCAAGAATGACAGTATGAATAATTGCACGAACCCGAGACTGACAGGAGCAGATGTTAAAAACATTGTGTTCTAGCAAAAGGTTTATTATAACAAGCTATGCAAATACGCATCTGCGCTACTTAGGAAATATGGTCGCAGGGAAAAACAGACTAGAAATGTCTATAGAAATACACATTTGTCACACACTAAACTTAAAGAGGCAGTCCAAGCTTAACATTTTTTTTTCATTTTCGTTTTCCTTTTAATATAGGGCACATTTTGATTACCTTTATTGAAAATGACAGTAATTACCTAAGCTGCCGATCGATTAGTTCTCCTGGAATCGATCAGCAAAATACTTCTTCCCAGGGTTCACTTAATGGCCGCCTTCCAGTTTCAATCAATCCTTCAGTCAGTGTAATTGAGCAGCTACAATGTATTCTTAAATGACTAAAGTAACATTATCTATTGTTACAGTTTGCAGCTCAAACTGCTGGGAACATTGGCAACAAATGATCACAAACAGGAAAGTGTTACAAAGATCTTGTGCTGCCAGGAAGGTGGCTAAACCCTGCTATAGAAATCAAAAGGATGCTCAGTATAATTAAAAATTGAATTTTTGGGTCTAAAAACGCTTTAGTGACCAAGCTTCTAGGGGTTAATTCGATATAGTCCCAAGCAGTTGGTTTTAGCCAGAGTCCCTTATAGATTTTCTGAACGACCACTTCACACTATATAGAATTTACGCCGTAGACAGGTAGATGTAACCCCTTCCGTGGCCACAGATCTGCCCTCGGGCACTTCCTGATCACGTGACCACTCTCCAGAGAAATCATGTGATGGGTTCCAGCTGTCGCGCCGGATGTGACCGGCAAGGGGTGGCCCCTAAAAACGAGCAAAGGGCAATGATGTACGATGCAAGGGCCTCGGGGGGGGGGGGGGGGTGGGTTGCAGGTTTTTTGATCCACACCGTATATCAGTGGTGGCCAACTCCAGTCTTCAACTCCCGACTTCCGCACAGCTGGCTCAATCAGAATGTCTGAGCCACTGATTGAGCCACCTGTGCTGAAGCAGGGCTATCCTGAACCTGACCGGATGGTGGTCCTTCAGTGCACCATAAGAGGCCCCTTGGCACAAAATGAAGTGGACCCTCCCGACTCAGATGCTGCGGTGGTGTGGCATCTCACGTGACACCGGGGGAGAACAGGTCACGGAGTTGGCGCGCTCTCTCTTCCAGCCGACTGGGTTCCCAGGGAAGAAGTGGAAGAGAGAGCACACTAGCTCTGTCTCCTTTCTTGTCCTGAACTGCATCCGGGTTTGTTTGAACCATTTCTGTGTCCACGTAGTCACGTGGCATGTGGCTCTGCCGCTGCTTGCCAGTCGGAACGGAGGGACCGCACTCCCTTCAGGGACCCTCCCATCTGAGCTGTGGCCCCCCGTCTCGGGGACATGTCTCATGTACAGGCATCCTGGGCTGGAGTTACACCTCTGCCCTTGAGGTTTGGAGTCTTCGACTGAGCCTCTGATTGAGCCACCTGTGCTGAAGCAGGGATATCCAGAAAACCAGACCTGTTAGGGGGGGGAGGGGGGCGAGAAGTGGAGCTGGAGCACTGGAGTTGAGCCCCTCTGTTCTAAGCCATCACAAAACTATATCCATTGCTATTTCCCCTTGAATATAATTAATTTTATACGCTGTGTTTTTAGGCTAGAAACAAGGACAACATTTTCAATTACTTAAAAAATACAATACAATTTGGTAATGTTGCAAGACCGAGCAGCGTTCCCCGCTGAAAACTTCTTGAAGTGTTAAAAATATATATATTTATAATGAGCCATCTGCTTTTCAATTAATCTCATTCTTTCATTAAAATGTCTAATTAGTTCAATTTGTGGTGCACAGTTTCCATCGTAACACGATGAAGGTTATTCACGGTAAATAAACGAAAACGAAAAGACGGACCTGCTTTAGAACGAAGATTTATTGCCGTTTCTAATTTACTGTATAACCAGCAAAACAGTAAAACTTTTTACAAGTCAAATAAAAATCAAAATGTACGTACAGTAATAGCACAATGTTAAAAAAAAAACCACAGACTTCAATTATATATCAATATTATATATCAATTATATTATATAATTATATTATTATATAATCAATTAATTATATATCAATACATATATAAACAATATTAATGCGTCTCAGCACTGGCAGTAGGTTTGAAGATGTAATATTGATCGGCTTATTTGCATAGTGGCAATGGTTTGGTTAGTACTGCAATATAGTTCGGACTATGACAGTGATAAACTGGTCAGCTGATGAACGATTTCCAAGCACTGCATATTTTAACACCGTTCTTGCTCTCTCGTTCATGTTCCTTCCAACTGTCTCATCTTTTAGCTCAACTACTGTACCTCCTCCTGCAGCTTTCCTTACATTAGCAATTTGTTCACTTCTTCAAATTCAAGGTCCTCCCCATTGCAGACGGCACAGTTAATCTCAGATCTTTTACTCTATTCTTCAAGATGTCCAATCCATTCTGCTCTGGACGTCTGACGCCCATAACGTTAGTCAATTCCACCCACTTCCATTGAAAAGAGATTAATGGGAAAATGGCCTCATTTTTCTGGAATTCCATCCCTTATGTGTACATACCATCACATCCTATAGGGAAACAACCATCCCCTATATGTTCTAATCTGGAAAGAACTATCAAATTATAGCACAAGAGAGGAACCCTCCAGCTGCTGATGCAATGCACTATACAATACTTACATTGTAGTGGACCTACAGTACAATAGATTTGTAATGGCGTGTATGATCTGTATGGGTACTGCCATGCATATATAGATCCCAATGTTGTGATGAATCTATACTTCTGCAGAATCAATATGGTTTGTATGTCTTGCTGACGACCAGCCAACACCAACCTTTAGTGTATCACCAGTGTCATTACAATTGGAACGTTTTTGGGGGAAGTTCTAAATATTATCATTATCAGTATTGTTTTCTATGCCTGTTCCACCCACTATTAATGTTAATGACATCTGCCTTGTTATTAATAATTAGGTGACTGCTTCTGCTCATCGCTTATTTCATACAAATAATACCCCCCAAAAATAACTTTTTGATAGAATAACAACCATATTTAGCAGTTCATGGTTTTGTTTTAAATGAAAGATTTATATGCTCGCTGACTTCCTTATTTGAACACCCACCATAACTTATATAATGTGTGGTTGAAACCTATTCCAGTGTCACATTGCAAAGCCTGTGTAATGAGCCTCACACTGATGAGACCTAAAAGGTTGAAACAGCTGTGAGGTTTGATTCCGGGCCTTCTGGCTAAGATCAAGTGTAGGGGCTGTCCTGTGAAGGATGGACCCTGTAACGTTGTTGACTGCAAACAGGATACGGACACGCGGGGCAGAGGTAGGGAGTAATACACCGACCTTGGCAAGAGCACCCAAGCTGCTGAAGCAGCTTGAGTCCAAGGGGGAGGGAATAATATATCATTTGTTTTAATTTAAAAAAAAGCTGTCTGTGAATAGGGTTACTGGCTCTACACTTCTTTAACCCAGGCTGTGCTGAATAGCTGTGTAGTACGGCAGGCATAAGATTATAGGGGCCCATGTTAAAATGGACAAGAAGCAAAGGGTGACACTGTATGCTCATTTGCATGTCATTTCCCAGAATCCCTGTCTGCAGAGGAAACATTATATGCTAGGAGATAATGGAGAAAGGCAGCGTTGCAAACCTGTCTGAGACATGTGAAGGTGCTCAGAAGGGATATTTTTATTTGCAACATTCAACTATAAATTCACTTTTCTTTCTTTCAACATTACACTTAAAGAAATTGAATAGTCCCTTTATATTACAATGGATGGTAGTAGATTACGTGCTGGAATTGTAAAACACAATGGTATAGGATTTAGTGAGCAGCCATAAATAAACATTTTCTTCGAATTATTCCATATTAATGACACTCTCTAGTTAATTTCTTATATATTTTTCAGGTACTGGGACATAGGGACCGAGCCATTGCAAATTGACCAGAGTTGAGTGCACATTGCGGTGGGGTATTTGTATTTGATGCTTTCCCTTACCAGATTACAGCTTCAGTTTATCTCTACCAGTGATATACTGCCTTTGTGAGTTTTTTTCTTTTGAACCCTTTAACTTAAGGCATCTGTATTTTTTTATGCTTTTGCCCAGTGTGAGAATCCATCAGAGCCAGTGCGACCTTCTGCAGACCTGCCAGAACAACAAGGTTAAGTGGAACTGACATTTACTAGAAGCTGTCAGAACTGAAGCAAATAAAACCCCCAGTGCAGAGCGCATAACCATGCAATATGTATCAGCTGTTCATAGTGTATGGAACCATGTATTGTGATGTGTATTCACTAAACTCCTAATACACCAACAGGTCAGGTTTTCCAGATATCCCTGCTGGCTCAATCAGTGGCTCAAGACCGAGCCACTGATCGAGCTACCTGTGCTGAAGCAGAGATAGCCCCAATACTTGGACTGTTGGTGGCCCATGAGGACTGGAGTTGTTCACCCTGTGTCTTCGCATTTTATTGTAAGAATCAGGGTGCAACTGTCGCTCTACAACTGTCATGTTTAAAATACATCTAACTCTAACCTAATCTAAATCTAACTGGGTGACACGCACATACAGCTGGGATATCTGGAAAACCTGACCTGTTGGTGGCCCTGGAGGAGTGGAGTTGGCCACCCATTCCCAAATATGGTACCAGTTATAATGTGTATATAATTTGTGACAGAGTGTTATCTGCATTCCGTCATTAAACTGAAGCACTGTAACACTGTATGTAGTATGCTGTTATACCGTAAGTCAACAAAATGACACAACATACTGTAACACGTGAGGCGCAGTAAGTGTTTGTTCTGAATTTATGTTACTTTAAATAAATGCCTGCAGTGAGCCCAGTGGTTGTAAATAGTGGCCTGCAGAGGTAGTTTAATTAGGAAATGTCGTTAAGCGAACCATTCTTGAATTAAGGGCCTTACGCAAACTGTACATTTATTAGTTTCATTGCCAGCATAGCACAGATCTGCTTTATTATGCAGATTGTATACGCATAGTTGGTGTGTAATTTGACAATTTGAGTTCCTTAGGGGGTGATTAGGAAATTACTATGCAGTAGCATATCTCAGCTGCAAAATGGAGGCAACCTAATCTTTATTTGCATATAAATGGCTCAATTCCATTACTTAAACCAAAGACCAATAGTGTAAATACTAATCTAAAACATAATATTATTTGTAAACAAAATAATGTTTTAAAAAAAAAAAAAAAGTACCCTTTGTGGCTGACACCAAAATATCCCAAACAAATGGAAGATTAGGGAGGATTTATTCAAGTTTTATATCACTTCTACACGGCTGCAAAATACGGTCAGATCTCTGAATAAAAATATACAATGGGTTCTGTATACACCTGCCTTCTGACCGACGGGATATGTCTCCATTCAGCCTTGTCCTATAATGCATGGGTTCTCTCTGATATACTTTTATTAAATGCCGTTTGCCTCAATTAAACAAACACCTGAGTCTGCTTTCCATTTGTAGGTGTGCTTGCTGTAAGCCATCCATTTTGTTTTTAGCACCCGACTTCCTTTTCACTCTGCCAATTTTTCCTCATGTAAGTAATGACACACAAACAGTCTTTTCTTCTTTCTCTTGTAACATTTGCCCATGTTCTGCCTTCTGCCGCTCTCCTGACCATCCTACCCTCCCATGCACCTTAACCTCTATCGTTTGAAGCCCCAGTTCCAAATACAATATGTTGCTATTTAACACATTTTTACCATTTAAAACAGTTATTTAATAATTCAAGATATATTTAGCAGTTTTCCATATTTAAGCCCAGGAGCCTGACTGTATAAAGAAACAGAGGATACATATCGAATGCTTTGATTGTGGCCTAGTCAAGTGGTACTCAACGCCAATCCTCAACCCTTTCTCCTCCCCCCCCCCCAGGTCAGGTTTTCAGCACAGGTGGCTCAATCAGTGGCTCAATCTTCGCCTGGGGTGGGGTTCATGAGGTCGGGTGTTGATCGACCCCAGCCTAGTCAAGCGATTTGATCTCCATCCAATCACAAATGCTGCAAAAGTTCTAGGGCGGTCATGTTCCAATGACAAAGCAGCATTCGGAGAATCACAATTAAAGATAATCTCCTCAAAATATTTTTACCTCAATGCGTCTTCTATATAAAAAACAAACAAACCCTACTCAAGAGTTTCATGAAGAACTTACCAAACAAAATGAAAAAGGGAAATAATGTTACATCCTTGGGTCCATATATATTGTATGGGGATTTTTTAGGAGTTACCTCAGGTGAAATAGATACTTTCATGGAGCGTATTTCCATACAGGCATACCCCGCAATAACGTACGCCATGGGTCCAGAGCATGTATGTAAAGCGAAAATGTACTTAAAGTGAAGCACTACCTTTTTCCCACTTATTGATGCATGTGCTGTACTGCAATCGTCATATACGTGCATAACTGATGTAAATAACACATGTGTAACAGGCTCTATAGTCTCCCCGCTTGCGCACAGCTTCGGTACAAGTAGGGAGCCGGTATTGCTGTTCAGGACGTGCTGACAGGCGCATGCGTGAGCTGCCGTTTGCCTATTGGGCGATATGTCCTTACTCGCGAGTGTACTTAAAGTGAGTGTACTTAAACCGGGGTATGCCTGGATTTCAGTACGTTATAATTCCGGACTGAATTTCCCCTTTGATATATTTTATTTACTTTGTATAAGTTGACACTTGTGGGAATGGCATGCTATTGGGAAAAGTGTGATACCAGGAGGTGATTCCCTCGCCAACGCTTCCCAGCATGTAGGCATCGGACTTATCACAAAGTCAGTCTCTCCACTTTGCATGTTCAAATCTAAATGTAATTTGCCTTAAGATACAGTTCCTATTAGCGTGATATCCATCAGTGTAACGAGACAAAGAGCTTCCAGGGTGAGATCAGGACGCATTGAGAATGTTATCGATGCTTCCTTGCGCTGCATTATGTTACTGTTTAGAAACATAGCAACCTTTTCTTCAACACCACAATTTGTAGCAATATATTTCCTTTATTGTTTTAAGATGCCATTGTGGTTTAGTGGCTTATATAAATTAGTGTAACAAAAGATGGCACAGTAAAAAGCTGGCCTGTGGCATTATTGTTAGATTTTTTTAATTGAGTATATTGTGGAAAGGACTGAGCTTGGGGTTAAGTAATATTAACAGTGTTTTCCATAACTGAAATACACATGAATAATATCATAGAACCGGGTCATGAACGACATCTGACTCATTCTCCTGTTTATGGAATAATAAAGCGCAAATAAACATTTGGCATGATTTATTTTTACCTTTGAATTTTTTTAGCTTTCTTTAATTTGCACCAAATTAGTCACCAAAATCCTAGATTGTAAGCTCACCTCGGCAGGGACCTGTGTCGGTAACATTCCTATGTGCTGTGTGCCGCGCGCTGTACTGTAATTGTAAAGAGTCCCGTTTTGAGAAAAGCGCTATATGAAATACAGTATCAGATTGGTAAAATTCTGCCCTTAGGCATTTACCTGTTGCCGCCGTTCTTCTCCAGCGCCGCCCCGCTGCCATGGCAACGCGATGCGGTGTGATATTGCATTGCCCGCTGCGCATGCATGATTGGAGCTTACCGGCCGCCCATGTATTCTAGCCGCTGGCAAGCGACGATTGAGCATGGCGCCCCCAAATTCTGCAACCCGCAAATGTGGCCGCTCTATGCCCGGGTCTAAGGGGAAATTCGCCATTGATGCAATAAAGATGTATTTTTGCCTTTTATTATGATAGCTTTCATTAATTCATGTGAATAAAAAAATAAAAAAAACGAACGCAGTGCAGCGCTGCATGTTTCAGCCGAGGCCATGCTAGGTGCACGAAGGAGCGAGTGGCGTCGCACGCGCCTGCAACAGAGGCGATTTGTGGCCTAGGGGAGATGCGATGGGGAGGCGCGGCCGTGACATCACAGGGCAGGTTCGCCCTCATTGGCGGAACCGCTCCTGTGACCCAGCCGCCGCGCTAAAAAATTAAATATTTTGACGTGCGAAAAACCGGTCGCACCGTCGCTCTCGCACGCACGCTCTATGGTCGTCCTCATTGAGGCACGGCCTTTTGTTCGTGTCATAGTCATGCTATCGATGGACGCGGTCTTGCATAGAAGTCAAATCTGAACTCAGCCGGGAAATAAGCCACGCTAATATGTATTATACATTAGTTAAGAACATTTTTTGAAACATGGGAGGTTACATGTTAAGTCCCATGCACAGGAATTGCCATCTCCTTTGTGGTCTTAGGCCGAGTCCATAGAAGGACAGGCCGTGCTGAGCCATGCGGACGCTCCGCGCTGAGCCCCTGCATCCTCAATGAGGATGCCTTTAGAGGGGGCTCACGCGAGCGTCCGCAGGCGTGCTGAGGCGCAGATTTCAGCAGGCGAGCCTCAGCGTCAGTGCGGTTCGGAACTCCTCACCCCTCTATGGCCCGGGCCTTAGAGAGGCAGTGAAACAGTTGGACGCAGTGAATTCATGTACATCTGTGTAGATACATTATTATTTTCTATTGTCTTTATTGCAATGTATCATTTAGAATAGACAGAACAATAATCCCAAATAAATCAATACAGCAATATCCCCCTGTTCATATTACACCAGGAAACATTGAACTTTCAAAACTAGCAAACCACGTTTGTTCTTTCCTGGGCTTCCTTGGGGCTCAGCAGAAATACCCGTCCCATTCTTCCATGCAATGATGGAATGCTCTTTGAATTTCTGATTATTTCTTTACAGGAACAAACAGGAATGAAGGGAAAAGTTCCAAAATGCACAAAAATAAGGCAAACCGCCCCTCAATGCTATACATATAGGAGGATAGGTGAGACCTCCACAGACTGCCAGTGCTGAGAATACCAACTATTACACTGACCGTCAAGGATACAAAATCAGGTAGCCCCCCCCCCCCAAAAGCATGAAGATTGATTGATACAAAACAAGACCCCAGGGGAGGGGGAAGAGTAGTTGCTTAGGCAACAGGCTGAATGATGGTTATAGTGCACTTTACATAGTAACAAAGGAGACAGAAACTAAGGTACCATAAAGATAGCTGAGAAACAACAGGAGACAAACACAGAGTTGAAGACAGAACAACCTTGACCTGACCTTTCAGCTGTTTCATTTAACCTTTTATGCCACCAGGTGAACTTGCAGCAAAAGGATGAATTAAGAGGGAGAGCACCAGATACTGTAGGCTTAAACAAGCTTTGCACTGCTGCAGGCATGCACAGTACTTTGGAAGTAAAACAATACCCTAGCGTTGAGTTACTTCAAAGTTTATTCTGGAGAAAGAAGATAGGTGCAGCTCATGTCATACCAGTCTAAATCAGGGGGGACCAACTCCAGTCCTCAAGGGCCACCAACAGGTCAGGTTTTCAGGATCTCTGTTTCAGCACAGGTGGCTCAATCACTATGACTGAGCCACTGATTGAGCCATCTGTGCTGAAGCAGGGATGTTACGAAAACCTGACCTATTGGTGGTCCTTGAGGTCTATATGCTGTCATATAAAAGACTGTTCTTTTGATACTAACATTGCTTATATAATTTATTTATTTATTTTTAATTATTTATAAAATATTTTACCAGGAAGTAATACATTGAGAGTTACCTCTCGTTTTCAAGTATGTTCTGGGCACAGAGTAAAACAAATAGTACATGGTTACAAGTACAGTTACATAAATGAACAGGGTATACATTATATACAAGACATTGCGTGCACAGTTAAAGAAAATATATATTATGAGCGTATGAAACAGTTACAGACCGCCTGAAGAAGTTTACTTTGGTAAACGAAACGCGTCGCGACTATTGTGGCTGGCGGTTTCATTATTCACCACCAGTACACATTCAAGTGTATCGTTTTTGCCCGTTCCCGATCGTTTCTACGTTATCAAAAATGGACAGGCATCCTAAGGACACCTATAGAGGGCTCCGGTTCCTGCGCATGCGCGCTACACTCCTCACCACGCTACTACACGTGCAGGATAGGAGACATAACGGAGACAGCCCCAGCGCGCGGGACTGATCTCCCAGGACTGAGACTGCCCATTTATTCCCTATGTGATGCCCTACTCCTGTGATAAACGTCAGAATCGTGGATCATTAAAGAAATTTTATATGTAAGTTATTACTATTTTTATTTTTGGTAATACAAATTACATCTCTCATCTTGGTGCGCTTTTGTGTTTTTTTCTCTTTTACTAAAATGTGAGACAGCCTTAGATTTGAAAGAACTTAGACTGGTGGTGGATGTGAGAGTCTCTGGTAAGTTGTTCCAGTTTTGGGGTGCACGGAAGGAGAAGGAGGAACGTCTGGATACTTTGTTGAGCCTTAGGACCATGAATAGTCTTTTGGATTCTGATCTCAGGTGATAAGTGCTGCAAGTGGTAGGGGTGAGGAGCTTGTTCAGGTAGCTGGGTAGCTTGCCCATGAAGAATTTAAAGGCAAAACAGGAAAGGTGAACTTTGCGCCTAGACTCTAGTGTTGACCAATCTAGTTCTTTGAGCATTTCGCAGTGATGTGTGTTGTTGTTGCATTAAGAACAAAACGACAAATTGAATTGTAGAGGGTGTCAAGTTTGCTAAGGTGGGTTTGAGGAGCCGAGCCATATACTATGTCTCCATAGTCAATAATTGGCATTAGCATCTGCTGTGAGATACGCTTTCTGACCAGGAGACTTAGGGAGGATTTGTTCCTGTAAAGTACCCCTAGTTTGGCATAGGCCTTGGTTGTCAGGGTATCAATGTGCATCCTGAATGTTAAGTGGGAGTCAAACCATAAGCCCAGGTATTTAAAACTAGTGACAGGTGTTAGGGTGGTGTTAGTGTTGGTTCTAATCAGGAGCTCAGTCACTGGAAGCTTTACAAATTTAGTCTTGGTCCCAAATACCATTGTTACAGTCTTGTCAGTGTTTAAAAACAGTTTGTTTTGGGAAATCCAGTTTTTGAGTCTCCAAAAGTCAGACTGAAGTATGTGTTGAAGGTCAGAGAGGCTATAATATAATGATAGCGAGTGTCATACATCAGAGAGCTTTCTCTGCCTTTCATTTGGATTTTTACTGACTATAGACTGACTATAGACATCTTGGAAATAAACTGTTTTCCCGGACGATATAAACTGCTTTAATTTAATATCAAAAGTTTGCTAGTTTGTTTGTTTGTTACATTGCTAACTTTTTCATAGGACTTATACAAATGTGTATTAAATTAATTGCATTACTCCTATGTTCTGCTCTTTAACTCTAATACAAAGCTGGAAGGAATGTGTAATAAATGGCAATACAAAATAAATGTTTCTAATACTAAATTTAGCTTGAATTGTTATATTAAACGGTTGTAGATCATTTATATTTGAGACTTAAAATCTGAATATCTCATTAGTGTTTTTGTGAGTTATATCAGAATATCATGGACTGGTCTAAAGTTCATATTTTCACCTCTACTGCCTTCCAACAGATGATATCATGAGCCTAATAGAATGGACCAAGTATCCATTCTGAACACCAAATCACTAGCTTTGTTGCCATCAATTCTTCCTGAAGTATAAAACAGATCCATAACTAATAGTTTCAAGAACACCCCAAATGTCCATTCATTGGATGTAGACTGGAACATTTCTTCTGACCTGTGATGTTTTAATCTTATTTATTCTTATGCTGATATTATACTAAGGCTCACATGTGCCGTGCCGGTGATCACATCCCCATTGACTTCAAAAGAAGCTAACGCCAGAACTGGTGTGATAACCCGTACCAGCACTTGATGCATTTGCCCCTAAGTGCTTCATAATATCCTGTATGAAATATAAAGGGATATTCAAAACCAGTAGTTTTCCTAGTGCTACAGACCCAATAGAGCTGTTGTGTAGCGGGAGGTAGTGTTCAAGCATTAAAGACAGCAGCGGATATTTTGATTAATCTACACCACTATGTATAGTAGTATTAATAAATATTATTATTAATAAATTACAGTAAGAAAGAAATGTAGCAAGGAGAGTTGGTTGGAGTAGCACAAATATACGAAAAGACCACACTTTGTACAGGGGATGTTTTGTAGCTGATATTCTAACATAAAAATAGTGGCTTTGTCATGTTTGTATAGTATGCGGGAGGGAATTCTAGAAGTAGCGGTGGTTTGCCATGAAGAATGGAAGACCACTTTTAGAATAAAGCAAGAGGCGTTTACCTCCTCCCCCCCCCCATTATTCAATATGGCGAGGAGCTGAGTAATGCAGTTTCCAAGGCAGACGCCTGACCAGGAACACAACTCAAAGCCCTGCGTCTGTCATAATAAACACAGTAACCATCGAACCCAACAGCCCATGGTCACAATCTGGCAGAAACCCAAAACGCATGCACAAGTTTCTTTATTTATAGATTTATTTCAACTGTAATTAAAACTTTGCAGCAAATGAACCAATGAGACATACAAAAAAAGACAACTAACTTTTTGTTAAGAATAAAAAAAAAGGGAAGATGTGACCATTGAATTTCCAACATGATATTGCACTTTTTAAATCAGTACCAACGAGTTTCATGGGATCTAGCTCAACAGCAGTGTGAGTTCAATTGTTTAAAAAATGGTTTGATTGTCAATAAACTGTTTACAAGAATGATTTACACATCCGCAGACAGGCTGGCTTAGTGGATACCTGCGTAACAACATTACCTGTATGAGGAATGGACAACATACAGCGCTTTGGCTCCAGGTTAAGGAACAATGAGAGATGACCTGTGATGTCCTCCATGTCTAATAGCCAATTAAGAATGCCCTGATGGCCCAGCACATTTAGTAATTTGAGGCAGCAATCTTCTCTGTCAGATTACCAGCTCTTAATTCTGGACAGGGTGTAAAGCTAAGTCAAGTAGAAAAGCTTCAGGGATTTAGTGAGACACATCCACGGAGATAATCTTTGCATCCTTTTTTAAAAAAAAGTCATGCGGCAGATAATCTGTTTTGACGTAGAAATGCTGTGTGAGGAAGAAGCCTTCTGTAAATCTACCTTTCAGCTATTCTGAATCTTCTAGCTATTCTGCTCAACAGAAAAAGATGTATGAGGCTTGTATATTGTCTATCAGGGGATATTCACAACTACAGACATTTGTCTCAACCCTGAGACACTTGTTTCTTAAAAGAATGCTGCGATCATATTGGAACATTTACCATTGCCCCTGGGTATTTCACCTTGTCATTCTTCGTAGGCATACACAAGATACATTTTAAACCGTTTTAACATTTCTGATGCTGGAGGGGGTCAGACATATCTTGCAGAACAACTGCTTGCTCTATATTTGTCACCGTAAAGAGAGAGACACGAGACACGTCACATCTGCTGATCTTGCCAATTAAAGATTTCCAACTTGACTCCCTGTTTTTGGAAGATTTCGCTCGCCTTGAAATGAAAGGCAAGTTCCTCAGTGCAACTTTCCTAGGATCTGCCGGGAGTGTGGTTTACTTATCTGGGACGAGCAGATATAAATGCAGCGTTGCGTGTGCAACAGTCGGAATGTATACTGTCTGCGGACAGAGGAAATCAGAAAGTACGTACAGTACTAGTATGTGCTGCAGCATTTGTTCCAACTCTATAACTTGCAAGATGCCTTACATTATTTATTTGTGAAAAAAACTGACAGACCGAAATGTTGCCCTAGATTAGTGGAGATGAGTTTGTAAAATTGGGTAATTAAACATCATATTTTTAGGACAGTTTAAGTAATCAGAGTTATTTGGACTCCCACTTAACATTCGGAATGCACATTGATACCCTGACAACCAAGACCTATGCCAAACTAGGGGTACTTTACAGGAACAAATCCTCCCTAAGTCTGCAGGTCAGAGAGCGTATCGCACAGCAGATGCTAATGTCAATTATTGACTATGGAGACACAGTATATGGCTCGGTACCTCAAACCCACCTTAGCAAACTTGACACCCTCTACAATTCAATTTGTCGGTTTGTTCTCCAATGCAACTACAACACACATCACTGCGAAATGCTCAAAGAACTAGATTGGTCATCACTAGAGTCTAGGCGCAAAGTTCACCTTTCCTGTCTTGCCTTTAAATACTTTATGGGCAAGCTACCCAGCTACCTGAACAAGCTAGTCACCCCTACCACATGCAGCACTTATCATTTTAGATCAGACTCCAAAAGACTGTTCATGGTCCCAAGGCTCAACAAAGTATCCGGCCGTTCCTCCTTCTCTTACTGTACACCCCAAAACTGGAACAACCTACCAGAGACTCTCACATCCACCACCAGTTTAAGTTCTTTCAAATCTAAGACTGTCTCACATTTTAATCTGGTCTGTAACTGTTTCATACGCCCATAATATATATTTTCTTTAACTGTGCATGCAATGTTTTGTACATAATGTATACCCTGTCCATTTATGTAACTGTATTTGTAACCATGTATTATTTGTCTTAACTCTGTGCCCAGGACATACTTGAAAACAAGATGTAACTCTCACTGTATTACTTCCTGGTAAAATAATTTATAAATAAATAAATAAATAAAATAAATCTGTAGGATTGCTGACTACTTTGTTGTGTGGCTGCATTGCAATTACTTGGCGATCCTGCATGGTCGCTCCTCGGTCTAAATCAGGGGTAGCCAACTCCAGTCCTCGAGGGCCACCCACAGCCACTGATTGAGCCACCTGTGCTGAAGCAGGGATATCCTGGGAACCTGAACTGTTGGTAGCCCTTGAACTGGAGTTGGCGACCGATGGTCTAAATTGCAAAAGTTTGTCAGTTGGAAATAAACAAAGCCGAATAAATGGTGTGTCTTGCGGATATATAGATGCCGGTCCTGTAATATTTAGAGATATATGGGTTTTCAGGTGTACATTTTCGTTTATGCTTATGCATACTTACTCGTGGTATTCTTAGCTATATAACCGTTAGTTATAATTCCAAGTGTACGCTTCCTTTTCCTACAAAAAAAATGTCGACCCCCCATTTTCGTTACATCTGAAAAAATATTTTCAGTTCCGGGGACCCCTCAATTCCTGAGATACTTACTGGTGAAGTTACCTGGTTGAAATCGTTCTCCAGAAGAGTCAAAATGGCTGCCAAATCTTGGGCCAGTAGGAAGCCGCAACATCATGAGTGGTGGCTTCCTATTGGATGGCTGTTTAAATCCCCATTATAAATCAGGAAGTAATACTGGTAACTCCACCTGTAAAAGAAGGGTTGGGGGGGTGGGGGGGAGGGTATGGCATATCACAGCTACGATACAACAATCTCAGAGCTCCTTCGGTGTCTGCTTCTGAGTCAAGTTCAATATTTCCAACCAATATCCAACATCTCTGCAATATCACCCTGGATGGACCTCCGCCGACTTAAACTTAACATGACAAAAACAGAGCTCCTCATACTTCCTCCCAAACCTGGCCCTACTACCTCCTTCCACATTACTGTTAGAAGTACGATCATTCACCCAGTAGCCCAAGCACGCTGCCTAGGGGTCACACTTCTCCTCTCTCACATTCTTCTCTCACATTCAAAACGTCTCTAAAACTTGTCGCTTTTTCCACCGCAATATTACAAAGATACACCTTTTCCTCTTTTGCTCGTCTGCTAAAACTCTGACTCAGGCCCTCATTCTCTCCTGTCTCGATTACTGTAACCTCCTGCTGTCCGGCCTTCTTGCCTCTCACCTGTCTCCCCTACAATCTATCCTAAACGCTGCTGCCAAAATCACTTTTTCCCAAATCTGTCTCAGCGTCTCCCCTGCAGAAATCACTCTCCTGGCTTCCTATCAAATCCTGTATCACACATGCAATTCTCCTCCACACTTTGAACGCTTTACACTCTTCTGCCCCGCCTTACATCTCATCCCTAATTTCTCGCTATGCACCATCCCAATTCTTGCGTTCTGCTCAAGGATGTCTTCTCTCTACCACCTTTGTATCTAAAGCCCTCTCCTGCCTTATACCTTTCTCACTGACTGCCCCACACCTCTGGAATGCCCTTCCCCTCGATACCCGACTAACACCCACTCTATCCACCTTTAAGACCCACCTTAAGACACACTTGCTTAAAGAAGCATATGAGTAGCACTGTAGATATTACTAGACACATGATACATAAAGCTTGGCCCCCTGCAGAAGCACTTACCAGAACGCCCTCCTACTGTCTCTTTACGTTCCTCCTACATACCAATTAGATTGTAAGCTCTTCGGAGCAGGCACTCCTCTTCCTAAATGTTTCATTTGTCTGAAGCACTTATTCCCATGACCTGTTATTTATATTATATTTGTTATTTATATGATTACCACGTGTATTACTACTGTGAAGCGCTATGTACGTTAATGGCGCTATACAAATAAAGAAAAACAATAAATACAATATCCTTCAATCAACTGATCCAAAATAAACTTCCAGTCCATTGTAAAACCAATAGAGTAATATTGGGAACATATACAGGCATACCCCGGTTTAAGGACACTCACTTTAAGTACACTCACGAGTAAGGTTATATCGCCCAATAGTCAGATGGTAGCTCGCGCATGCGCCTGTCAGCACGTCCTGAACAGCAATACCGGCTCCCTACCTGTACTGAAGCTGTGCGCAAGCGGGGAGACTATAGAGCCTGTTACAAATGCGTTATTTACATCAGTTATACACGTATATGACGATTGCAGTATAGTACATACATTGATATGTGGGAAAAAGGGAGTGCTTCACTTTCAGTACATTTTCGCTTTACACACATGCTCTGGGCCCATTGCGTACGTTAATGCGGGGTATGCCTGTGTTACATACATGCTCTGGGCCCATTGCGTACGTTAATGCGGGGTATGCCTGTGTTACATACATGCTCCGGGCCCATTGCGTACGTTAATGCGGGGTATGCCTGTGTTACATACATGCTCCGGGCCCATTGCGTACGTTAATGCGGGGTATGCCTGTGTTACATACATGCTCCGGGCCCATTGCGTACGTTAATGCGGGGTATGCCTGTGTTACATACATGCTCTGGGCCCATTGCGTACGTTAATGCGGGGTATGCCTGTGTTACATACATGCTCCGGGCCCATTGCGTACGTTAATGCGGGGTATGCCTGTGTTACATACATGCTCTGGGCCCATTGCGTACGTTAATGCGGGGTATGCTTTTACACCCCTTACATTTAGAAACAAGGCTGCTGTAAAATATACATTCAACACAAACTCTGCAACATGAGTGAACAAGAACAAGATTTTTAGGCAAACATATGCTGAAAACGCCCCAAAAGTTCAGCACTTCCATATTATTATTGACAAACACAATGAACCACTTACTGCAGCAAAATCATTAGCTGTGACATACTGCGACTATCGCTTTCTCTTTGTAGTATTTGTAGTGTCCTCACATTCTAGTTTAATAGCAAGTGTTTGTAATGCAATATTTCACTGTAATAGACAAGTTGCTGCACAAAGTAGTAAGTGTACTTGGAAAATGTATTAAAAAGAGAGATGCATGCCAAGTCAATTTAAAAAATATATGTAATATTCATGTTTTCAGAAAGCTCATTTCTAAGTAACTAATAAAATAGACTTTGGATCACAAATAGAAATGTCTGCACTGTTATGGATAGTTCAATATAGCACACCGTAATTATGGAATACATTATATTAGCCAATCGGTAATTTCCCGTGTAAATCTCAGATCTGGAGCTCTGTAAATTATTCAAACAATAGTAAAAATATAAGAAATTTCCCCAGTGAATACACAAAAGCTATTTTATTATTTTTAACCTGAGGCATAAATGTCTTCTGAGACTGAAATGGCACGTTAGGAGTTAAATAAATCTATATATAAATATATTTCATTATTATTTATATATAAATAAAGAGCAGACTTTTACCCCTACATTCTGTGACTAATGATGGAGTGTTAGGCATTAAATACACCATCTGAACATAACAATTGAGCTTCCCAGCAAAGATAGGGTAAATAGAAGACACGTTTTTAATTAGTTTGACAGCCATTATTTTTGTGAAAACAATAACAGTTACAAATATTTAGCTGTTTGGCATTATTTATTTTAGCCAAGCTGGTTATCAGAATGGCACATTAATATACGTCCTGTCCCCACCTGAAACTTTAATCCACTTGTGCCCCTATGTGTCACCGCGATTTCACAAGCACTCCTCGGGGATGCATCATTTCCTCAAATTTCAATTATAATGCTCGTCCTCGTCGGTAATTGGCACACTTGCTTTATCTAATAAAGGATTTAGAATCTACAGTAATTGACTGCAGATTTATCATTCAAATGTCAACGCCAAACTTTGCTATAATAACCTATTATCTCCATTGTTCTAGCTCAGTGCACCTACAAGAACACACTGATAACAGCCTTTGCAATAATGAAGCAGAGAAACTTCATATACAAGCGATCCGATAGAGTTGTAAGTACCCACCTCTGCATTTTAAAATGATTCATATTAAGCAATAGTAATATTTGTCTATCACTTTATGCACCAAAAAAATGCTTTAGTTTATTAAAACTTCTTTGCACCTTTTGTCCTTTTCCTTTTTGTTTATGTACACTGTAAACGTTACTTTAATATGAAAGGGCAGATATGCTGCAATTGGGAATATGTAAGTAAAGCAGAAGAGGACTTATACTTCTTGTACAGTCGGGAAGGAATTTATTTTTCCACTTATGAGATATCATTGGATGATATGACTCTGGTTTTTTTTTGTTTGCCTTCCTCTGGATCAATAAGTAAGTATAGATATAGGATAAAGTCTTTTTTCAACCTCATCTACTATGTAACTATGTAACTATACATTACAAAGGGGAATTTTATTCCTTAGTGCTTAAGTACAAACTGTTCCTAAAGTAAAAACCATAAGCCTTTAGGGGATCCAAAATACAAAGGACTGTCATCAAGACTAGAAGAAAAACATAGGGGCCTATGCAGAGAGCAGCACTATAGTAAATCTCGCCATTTTTTGGAGAAATTCGCGCAGAAAACAGCAGAAAATGGCTAGGTACGAAAAACGCGCCATTGTTTTTTTCTATTTATAAATTTCGCCGCGCGGCTGGCGAGAACCTACATCTCGCCAGTGTTAAAAATATCCGAATTCAGAAAGGCGCAATCGCCATCTAGAGGCTGTTCGCACCAAGAAAATGGCGCGATTTTCTACAATTACCTCCGCCAAAAAAAGTTGGCAAGAAGCTGGAGCTCGCCGGCCATAGGGAAAAAAAAAATGCGCGATTTTTTTCTCTCACTTTTCTGCAGCGCGCATCTCTCCCTTTTAAACTCGCCACACGCATTCATGCCATAAATTGCGAATTTCGCCCATTTCTGCATATGGAGAAAAAAACTCTCCATTAAAGCTACTTTTTCTTAAACTCTCCAATTATTTCTAGCGCTGCTCTCTGCATAGCCCCATAGTGAGAGATTACACATAACAAGACAGGCCCCATTTCAACCTCCCAAATTGGACTCTGGCTGGTTCCAATGAATCCAAATGGAGAATTATACATGAATTTAACAAAAACAGCAAATCCCTAACCGGGCTTAGGAGTCCGAAGCTGCGGTGCTTTAAATTGTGGCCACAAACCGTTCTGAACACGAGAACATGTTGATGATCCAAAGTCAGACAGAATCAGGTGGGTAATATTGGACGTGGGAGCTAATGTTTTGCTACCTTAACAACTACTGTATGCATAGTTGCTTGATTTATCCTTTTCATAAATCAATAAAACTATTACTAAGCAACTACAACTGAAGGTCTTTTCCCTTTAGTTGTTGACCACACATTACAGAAGTCACTGACTGAAGAATATCTGAATGTAATGTTGCAAATGTTGAATCCAATGCTGCTAATATTGTAATTGTGCACATTCCCAGTGATTATGCATGTTACTCTACTGCTGACTCTTTCATTTTGTAGGTACAGTATTGCTCACTTATCTGATATTTGCACTGTGTTGGGGCCTACAGATGCAGCAGCCGTTATTCGTGTGCGCTGCTGTACTCCACGTGGCATTAACGCGGCCAATCGCCCCAGGCACCCGTGTTTATCGCGGTTGCTTTGTTTGAATTTCATGGATTCTGTTTCTTTGTGTGCAATGAAATGAATGAATTGCAATGTGTGCAGTACTGTGCTACTGTGTCAATTTCAGGTGTTTAAAAACCAGAACACTAAAATGCCATTTTCAGCACTCGCGTCTTAAGGCGGTACGGTTGGAAGAAATCCTGCACCATGACATGGGTATTCCGAGGTACGGTATGCACCGCGTGAAGTGGTCAAATAACGTCCGCTGCATCTCTACCATTACCATCACCAAACTCTAGTTAGCTACAGGTATTAGAATAAATAAATAGAATAACGTTCACCAATATCATTGTCTCTATTAATGTTTACAAACATTAAACCTTTTATTGCACCAACAAGTACAATAGTTGATATGTTACAAACTTTGGAACCTCGGAGGCTGGAAAGCTTGTAACATATCAACTACTTGTTAGTCCAATAAAAGTTATCATACCCCTACACCCTCTCTTGTCGCTACGTGGAAGAAAGAACCAACACGATTACCCAACTATCAATGTTTAAGAAGTGAACGTTGCTGAGGAGACGGATCTGCTGCTCTAAGAAGATTTAATTTGAGCCTTTTGAGGAAGAACAACGATAAATGCTAAATGTCGGTAAATTACAGTTGGGATTAGAAGAATCTTGTTATTTTACAGTGAACAGTTATTATAAAGTAAGCTGTCATTATGTCTGCCCTAAGCACAGGCAAGAATCCCTTTCATTATGCCATTAAAAATACCTTTCTTCTTTGAGTAGGTGTTTAATTTCGCTAAAAGTATATGCCAGAGAAAAGGCAAAGCAGTAAACAATTATTAGAGGTAAGACAAAAATGCATTTTCATAACCTGTGCAAAAACTTTACACTTAAACATTTAAAGTTCTGCTTACAACTTTTTAAGCTGGAACCTTAAACCAGATAACATACTACTGTACTGTAATTATGGGGATTAGAAATGGGGCAGATTCGATTTGTGAACATCGGCACCATTTTTCTTGGAAAATCGAAATCAAAATTGTTCTTAATAAATGGCCAGCAGAATAAGTGGTTGTTTATGTAGAAAAAGTTGCAAGACCCATCACCTAATTTAGTAAATGTTTATTTAAGCAATTTCTGGTAAATACAATACATTTGTAATTTTGCTCCAATTTTGCTTTGGTATTAAGTGTATTTAGCACGATTGTATCTGCACATATCGCATAATTTTTTTTTCCTGCAGACTACCTGTACTTACCTGTGTTTACTGTAGGCATAGTTATAAGCAATGTGTATATGGTCAGAATCATATGGTAGTAATAAGTTACGAAATCAGCAATGTGTATCGTTTGCCTTTGGCGATATGATGATGTGTTGGAGGATCAGTTGTTTTGCTGTCCATGTGTGAGTTAGGTGATGTCTTGTTTGCTGAGTAATGGGACAAACTGTTGGAAATGGAATGTCCAGAACAATTGGATAATCTGTAAGGGACAGTAAAGACTTGAAACATTGCACACTCTGTTAGGAAAGTGCTGAGAAATTGGACAATCAAATAGAAAAAGAACTGCAATTTAGGAAGTGACCCACACAATTCCAGTGCCTCCAAAAATATTTCTCTTAGTCCACAAACACATGCCTTCCGTGTACATGGGAAACTGTCACCCAACTCTTTCAACACTTGTATACCCACATCATTTAGTTTCTGGTACAAATGTGCAGTTTTAACACGGACCGTCTCGACGAAATGCTTCACACTTTAATAATCTCGTGTATTTATAATTTCCCGAATAAACATAGCATATTCCGAGGAACAATGACTTGCAGGATTTTAAATGTCTGGTGTTTTGTATTGGAATTAGTACCGGTGTAAAGTGCTATAATAGGCGCAAAACAATTTAACAAGTGATCACTATTAATCCAGTGAAGTGAATAAAGCAACCGTATCAATTTATCTAAGGTGCACATATAATTAAATGCACATATAAATATTGTGAATAAGTGATAATGATATAATTCTGATAATGATATAATTAAAAAGTGAAATACAAAATAATAATAAGCCTTAACCCCCTGCTCAGACCCTCTGTGGGGTTCGTCTTCACCTGTCCCAAAACGTTGAGGTAGATTCACAAAGTCCAGGGGGAGCATAAAGGGAGAAGAAGTGGCTAAAGCCGTGGCCGCCTTTCCAGGATAGAGAGATGTAGTGTAGCTCAGCGTCGTCCACAGTACCCAGAGGAAGTGACCCCCATAGAGAGAGATGAGGAAGACCTACGTAGCACAGATCAACTAGGTATGAAAAATGTTTATCTTTAAAATATAAAGTTTGCACTTACAATAAAATAGTTTAAAAATGGGCGCATAACACTGAAATAGTGTAAAGGAGAAGCCGCAGTGCGTGTAAGCTCACTGTCCCGCCTCTCGCAAACGTCTGCTGTCCCCAGACCAGTTCTCAGCCGTCGGCGAATCGCAGTCTATGGTCCCTGCTCCGTCGCGTCCCCGCGAGTCTGGGCGTCTGACGTTAATTCCGGTTCGGCTCCAGCGGTGTTCAAGCAGCCTGCGACGCGTCTCCTAAAGTGCTCCGTGGAACAAAGTGGTCCCACTCAACGCGTTTCGCCAAACGCGTTCGCTCTCTGTGGAGGTCGCTTCCTCTGAGTACTGTGGATGACGCCATGCCGCCAGGCGCGCGTGCAGCAGGGAGGACTGGGGCCGGAGTCAAACTGTTACATACGCACATATTCATATATCTCTAAATGTCCATGAAATGTCTGTAGAGAGAGAGAGGAGCATCAGTACTGGAACACCTGTGGTCTGTGACGTCACATCCGCCCGGAAGTTCCGCATTTCGTGCGACTCACCATCCAGCCCCCACACGAGGGAACGCTTGAAAAGGAGCTCCGGTCACCATCTCCAAGGAGCATCGGTGTTATTTCCATCCCTACTGCCTGTATACATCTATTGTCCTGTAAGTAGGGTTTCACTTTTACCCCTCTGGACTTCGGTGCTAATCACTGTACCCTCCGGAACCCAGCATTAGTTGTTGTCAATAAATAGCTTTGTGTTAAAGTTTATAGCCTTGCTAGTATTGTTGTATTTGTGTGTCATGTTTGTTGTGTATTGTTAGTCCTTCATGTTTTTACGTCAACATTTTTTGGCGTACTGCACCATAATTTGTTTCTTTCTTTTTTCACATATTGCACTGCTGTATTGTGAGAATCGTTTGTTCACCCCTGCACTGCCTGTTCACCTAAAGACACTTGGGACTCTTCACTGAATGGTTTGGATTTTATCTGATTGACATTTAATTAATGGACCTTTTAGGCGCCGGTAATTCTTTTTCTCTATGTTTCATTGTCTGACTGTACTGTCAGTATTTGCCAGGCTGCCAGTTTTTAATTTTTCTACTTAAGAACACATTTATATTAGCATTTTTTAGCGCTGTTTCACACTGTCTTCTTTCGTCGTTGTAAATTGAATGTATTACCCCTGTTCATTTAACGCAACCATGTACAGTATTATTATAACTCTGTGCCCGGGACATACTTGCAAACAAGAGGTATTACTTCCTGGTAAAACATTTTTTAGAAACAAATAATAAACATTTAGAAGTTGTAATACCACTGGGAATTACTCCATACAATTGAATACCAAAAGAGTATATGAAAAATCAAGGGTTATATGAACAAATAAACAGTATATTGTCTATAAATGCCACAGGTGTTGAAATTCTGCAGACGCAGGCAACATGCTCTAAAACAGGGGCTCTCAACTCCAGTTCTCAAGACCCCCCAACAGGTCAGGTTTTCAGGATATCCCAGCTTCAGCACAGGTGGCTCAATCACTGCCTCAGTCACAGACTGAACCACTGATTAAGCCACCTGCGCTGAAGCAGGGACTGATTGAGCCACCTGTGCTGAAGCAGGGATATCCTGAAAACCTGACCTGATGAGAGGGGCTTGAGGACTGGAGTTGATCACCCCAGCTCTAAAACAACCCCATTGTTATTAAAATATTGTTTTTAAGAAGCGAGCGACACAGTGAAATATCTAATTTATGCTATTATTCTAAAAAGTGCGACAGCGCCAATCAAGAAAGCCCAACTGACTTCCTCACTGTACAGAATAAGGGCCTCGGAGTTATCCATCTGAATGATAAAACCTAAGACATTTAAAATTACCAAATTACAAGGGCAGCAAAATTAATTTAATTAGCTTTGCAAAACCTGTTTTGCTAAATAATTCTATATTTAATTACAAAATACAATGTTCTTTTATCTTTGTTTTACATCAGGCTCGGCAATAATCACCGACATGCAGCTTGTGTCTGATTCAAGTATTTGAGCAGTTTTTGACCAGACATTAGTTTTTCCTGAATAACCTTCCTATGCGCCTATTTTAATTTGACATATTTATTTGAATACCAATGGTATATCAATTATGCAAACTGTAATTCCATTTTGTGTTTCCTATTTTTTCTATATATTGCTTTTGTTTTTGTGAGATGTTCTTTAATTGCATTTTTCTGCTCCGAAGACAAATAATGAAAGCTGGGACTCATTCCAGGTATTTAAGCCTTGTGCAGTGAATATTGTAAGATGTTGTGGTTCCATACTTACACCTTTATTTGGCAGTGAGAAACAGGTCCTTTCTTTTCCTACAGCGATTGCTTTAATATAAACTGCACATCCACCGGACTATGGGTTATTCAAACCATGTTGCATACATTTACTAACTTTATTTTGTAAGTATTTGAAGACCCAACATCAATAACCTTTTGCGGCTTTATTTCTGCAGAGCTAGACTAAAATGTATGTATGTATTTATGTATATCTTTATTTATATCGTCCCACACTCTGGGCTCTACAAAGGCAATACAGTACAGGGAAACTGAAAGGGATCAAGGGAGAAGAAATAAAAACACGGCTCTGGTAACAATGACACTGAGTGTGAATAAGGGGAACCTGGTTCAATTCCCGGTGTCAGCTCTTTGTGACCTTGGGCAAGTCACTTTATCTCCCTGTGCCTCAGGCACCAAAATCCTAGATTGTACGCTCATCGGGGCAGGGACTGTGTCTGTAACTGTACTGTAATTGTGAAAAGCTGTTAGTCCCATTGGGAGAAAAGCGCTACATGAAATAAAGTTATTATTATTATTATTATAAAGGTTTAAGAGTTTCTAACACTATAGAAAAACATGCCTCGTTTCTGTTCCTGTGTTTCTTTGTTCCTCTACAAAGGAAAGTTTCTTTATCCTGAGGAACGTATCTGCTTGAGTGAGGTTAGGTTGTCTATTTTTAAACTAATGCGATACTTATGTGTTGTTTCCCTCCCTCATTTTTGTTTGACTTCAGTGTAGGAGACGGCAGCACCGGTTTCTCCGTGTGTTGTCACTTGTAAGTCACAAGCTAGCGTTGTGAGAAGAAGAGCGCAAATGATTTCGTACAGCAAGTCGAGGTCTTTTTTTTGTGGAAACTTTACTTAGACATTAGACCTCAAACACAAAGTACGCTCATTATATGGCAGTTTTGCCGTGATTTGGTCTAAGTAAATCTTTCCAATTGGGCTTCCCTTGGAATCAATGGATCAAAGTACTTTACAACAATTTTGAAACATACAAGACGATGGCAGAGATAAGAGCCACTTTGTCCACCTAGCCTGTCTTTACCTACTCTCTCTGTAATATCAGACACTATTAGATCCTTTTGTTTCTTTCATGTATGGGGTAGCCTCACCCTACAAGCATCTACAGTACCACCTCTGTTGGAAGCTATTGTTTTTTTTTTTTTTTTTTTAAACTGGGTTATCTGACAGGGGTGCTGAATTCCAGTCCTCAATCCACCCCTCCTCCCTGCCCCCCCTCCAACAGGTCAGGGTTTCAGGATAACTTTGCTTCAGCACAGGCGGCTCACAGGCTCATTGGGTTATTCTGAAAACCTGACCGGTTGGGGGGGGGGGGGGGGGGTTTGGTGGGGAGGGGTGGTTGGTGAGGAGGATGGCGCTTGAGGATTGGAGTTGAGCACCCCTGAGTTCCCAGGCCATGGATTTTTTTATGGTTTGGCCCTTTCTTTTTGGATTAGTCATATTACATATTTATTTAATAATAATAATGTTTGTATTTTGCATGTTAATTTGATGAACCTATTGGTTATCTATAAGCCACTTTTGGGAAACTGGGCAATTTCCATGACTATAAGGCGTGTGGTCAAGTTTGTTGGGTAGGGGTGGGTGTTGAGGTGGGTGCTCAAGGAGTCCAAATAATGCAAAAAGCACAAAAGCAGCGCACTGCCCAGGGACACAGGTGCATCAAAAAATGAAAAAAATGTTTATTATATATCAAACATAGCAAACAAAGAGGTAGGTATCCTCCAACGCGTTTCACACAGAGGTGCTCTCCTTGATAAAGCACCTCTGTGTGAAACGCGTTGGAGGATACCTACCTCTTTGTTTGCTATGTTTGATAGATAATAAACAATTTTTCATTTTTTGATACACTTGTGTCCCTGGGCAGTGCGCTGCTTTTGTGCTTTTTGCATTATTCGGATTACTTGGACTACAACCAGCGTCTGGACACGCCCCAAAGAACGCAGTGGTCTCTAGGAGTGGGTAAGATTTTCAAGATTTACTCTACTTCAATGGATCAACTATACTATTACTACTATTTGGGGTGAGTGTGGGACTCATATATTGTTTTCCAATGAGGTACAGCGAAGTTCTTCATTGTCATTTATCTGTTGCCTTCAGGATATCTACATATTCAGAAGTTCTTATTCCACTCACCCAGTAGTTTTACCCACTCACTCATTGAGATCCTACTGTAGTATATATCATTGATGAACTTTCATATTAATTCCAGGACTGTTGGAGCACCCTTTACCTCTCCCTTATATTGGGTGCCAAAAGAGCAAGGTTAGGTCCGCAGAGACTTAACCACTTGTAAACAGTAGCAGTTACCATGCCTTCGTCGCAAAAAAATTTTTTCGGCTTGTCCAAGGTTTTTACCTTCAGTTTTCTATATTGCAAAGACCATAAAGAATCCCGAAGTGGGATACTTCGGCCCCCTAGAGTGGACAAAATAAAAAATCCCATTACTTTCTCCAAAATATCCACTTGGGAATACAGAGTTAATACAGAGTTTCCCGGCACTGGGCACTTTCAATGGAGCTTTGGCTTCCGAAATGCCATTGACAGTTGACATGGGGGATTGCTTCGGGTATCTGTTCACCCTCTCTAGAGGTATATTCTGTAAGATTTGAGATTGCCGATCAGTAAGTTTTGACACAGAAACCCCGTTGACTTGAACAGGGGCTTCCCGTCAGACCGCACGGGTCGGAGATCTCGGAGCTTATACAATACACAGAGTTTAAAAAATATATATATTTGGGGGGGGGGGAGGGGCAAAAAAAAATGTCCTTGTAGTTTATAGAGTTTACAGTATAGAGTATGGGTCTTAGTGCAGGGGTGTCAAACTCCAGTCCACAAGGGCCACCAACAGGCCAGGTTTTATGGATATCCCTGCTTCAGCACAGGTGGCTCATCCATAAAACATGGCTTGCTGGTGGCCCTTGACGACTGAGTTTGACACCCCTGCCTTAGTGCATCGACAAAATGCTTTCAATGTTTTCTTACATCTGTAGAATCTGCTACTTTCTAAAGCAGTCTAGGATCTTTGTTAAACATTAAAAAAAAAACACCACTCAAATCCACACATTTCAATGGATTTATACAGAGAATAAAATGCATTGAATGTAACACCCCGACTAAGAATTGCTAAGCACATCTGCTTGATGCTTAGTGTAGTTACTTTAATGTCAGAGTGTGCAGGTGTGCTGGCCAGAGGAATGATCTTTTACAGAGCCGTGCAGGAAAAAAAAATAGGGTTTAAAGGTATTGAAGTGATTGAAATTGTCTGCTGCCTGTTATTTCATTTCCTGCACTGCCCGCAAATACGTCACATTAAGTTTAATGAGGCAAAGGTCCCATCAAACTTTGTAGTAGAAATGATTATTTCTAAAGCAAGTTGCTACATATTCAGAATTTTAAGTGTGTTGAAATCACTCAGACAGCATCTCCCTTATTTTATCGCTACCACGGCAGTCTTTTTTTTTAATGGAAACTTTTTACTTTGTGTGCTTCATGACATAACCCTTTATGAAACCTCTATAAACCCCTTTTGATGAAATTTTAATGTGGATAGTTTTCGGGAAGCAGGATGATGTGCGAGTGCTTTCGACAAGACGACGGCAGACGAATCAGGCAGGAAATATTTACAAAAGACTAAAAGACCCAGTGCTACTGTACATCTAACGTAACATATTATATACCTATGAGTACCAGGTTTCTAGAGCATAGACGTAATATTATTAATGGAAATCTGGCCCACAGTCTCTCTAGACATTATTCAATCTGTCATAACAAAGATCCGGCATCTCTAACAATTAGGGGTGTTGAACATATACCAGTGTCCCTTATTGGGGGTGATAGATTCAAGAGGCTATGTTTGCGAGAGACCTTTTGGATCTATACGCTGGATATTTTGTCACCGAAAGGGTTCAATGCACACTGGTCTAGTGTTTCATAGCCCCTCTTCTCATCTAATGACTGTATCATCTTTGGGTGTATATATATCAACTTAATGACACCATTCCAATTTATGCCTGTGTTTATTATTATTGGGAAATGAAATATATTTTTATCTATATATTTTTACCTATATATTATATTATATTGGTTATTGTTTTCATTTTTATAATATTATTTCTCTTTTTATTCATATTCAAGTTTTTATTCACATTCTTATTCTTTTTTCATTCATTATTTATATTTATTTCCATTTTTCATATATATATATATATATTTATATTTTCTTTTATCATATTCATTAAATTATTAGTATTATAGCATGTTTATTATTGTATATTGTACATTAATATATTATTTTTATTATGTTTCATTTGTGCTTAGTAGTATTATCACAGACATTGTTTTTATTGCATATATACAGATGATATGTATGGTTATATATGTGTATATATTCATTTTTACATTTTGTCAAACATTTTTATCATGTTCTATGTAATTACCCATTGTTGCCTTATGTTTCCACCCCCCCCCCTTTCCAGCCCTTCAAGAGTTAATGTTTTCAATCATTAATTAACATCCAGGTGTTTCAATGTGCTTCACCCTTACTGGCATATATATATATATATATGGCATCTCTTTTAGTATAGCTCTCTCCCCTGAGGAAGTCGCATATCGCGACGAAACGCGTAGGGAAGGAGCTAGTATTGGACTTATTGATTTATTCATCATTTATGAACTTTTCGAGTTTATTAGTTACATGATCGCCTTTGGAGCCGGTACTTGGATCCACGTTACGGTTGATGCAGGAAGTCTGACTGTTGTGTCAGCATCCTGTTACGTTGGAGGACACACACTCTCGCGAGATCTATTACCAGGGGGAGATTAGGTGCGCGCGCACCCACCTGGCGTCCACGGCAGGAGTGTGCTGGACACCAACTCATCATCTCTCCACGGAGGCTCCACCGGGTGACTACGAAAGACTTTATATTTATGTCTCTATTTTACTTGCACATTGTAAGTGTCCGTGATTCACTTGCACGACATTTTAATTATTAAATTACAATTTTACGCTATGGGAGCCGCGCTGTTTTCTTTTCGTTCTGCAGATTGAGAGGAAGGTGGTTTATCCTGAAGACCGGCAGCGGCACCCAGTAGCTGTTTAAAGACACTTTTATTTTGATATTTTTATTTTTTCACCTGTCTCTTGGGGCATTTTTCCTCATCCCCCTTACTACCCTTTTCCCATTCTACCCTCCCCTTCCCTCCCACTTGTTTGTGTTGTATGTTTTAGTATGTTTCACTTTTAGCAATCATATTTTAGATATTGGTGCACTCCTTCGTGTGTATACACTATCACTGTGCAGTTGTCACTCTCTTCACTTTGTTGTTCCAGCTAGCGCAGCAGTGCCCCCCCTTTTTTCTTAACATATTATATAGATAGCGTTGCCAGGTGTCGAGTATTCAACTGGACTGTCCTGTATTTGGACACTCCGTCCAGTAAAAAATGAGAGGTAATGCTGGACACGTATGTATATAGGTATTACCTCTCTGGGCGTGTATGTATATAGGTATTACCTCTCTGGGCGTGTATGTGTATACCGGTATTACCTCTCTGGGCGTGTATGTGTATACCGGTATTACCTCTCTAGGCGTGTATGGGTATACCGGTATTACCTCTCTGGGCGTGTATGTATATAGGTATTACCTCTCTGGGCGTGTATGTGTATACCGGTATTACCTCTCTGGGCGTGTATGTATATAGGTATTACCTCTCTGGGCGTGCATGTGTATACCGGTATTACCTCTCTGGGCGTGTATGTGTATACCAGTATTACCTCTCTGGACATGTATGTGTATACCGGTATTACCTCTCCGGGCATGTTTGTGTATACCGGTATTACCTCTCCGGGTGTGTATGTGTATACCGGTATTACCTCTCTGGGTGTGTATGTGTATACCGGTATTACCTCTCTGGGCGTGTATGTGTATACCGGTATTACCTCTCTGGCTGTGTATGTGTATACCGGTATTACCTCTCTGGGCGTATATGTGTATACCGGTATTACCTCTCTGGGTGTGTATGTGTATACTGGTATTACCTCTCTGGGTGTGTATGTGTATACTGGTATTACCTCTCTGGGCGTGTATGTGTATACCGGTATTACCTCTCTGGACGTGTATGTGTATACTGGTATTACCTCTCTGGGTGTGTATGTGTATACCGGTATTACCTCTCTGGGCGTGTATGTGTATACCGGTATTACCTCTCTGGCTGTGTATGTGTATACCGGTATTACCTCTCTGGGCGTGTATGTGTATACCAGTATTACCTCTCTGGGCGTGTATGATTATACCGGTATTACCTCTCTGGGCGTGTATGTGTATACCGGTATTACCTCTCTGGGCGTGTATGTGTATACCGGTATTACCTCTCTGGACGTGTATGAGTATACCGGTATTACCTCTCTGCGCGTGTATGTGTATAACCGCGGGATTTCCCAGAGCAGGGAGAGAGCAGGGCTGTTGCTAGGGGGCTGGGAAGCTTCCTCCATTCTGATTGGATGCTGATGGGTAATGCAGCCAATCAGGTGTAGTCAGGAGCATAGGTGTGGGGCCAAGGAGTGGAGGAAACAGCATAGAGCAGAGAGGTGCGTGTGTGTGGGGTTGCCAGGTGTCCAGTATTGAACCGGACTGTCCTGTATTTGGATACTCTGTCCAGTAGAAAATGAGAGGTACTGTAATACTGGACATGTATGTGTCCGGTATTTTCCTCCCTGGACATTGTGACCTGGCGCACCTTTCACCATTGAGTCCAGTATTTTTGGAGAAGCCACCTGGCAAACCCTAGTGTGTGTGTCTCGAGCGTGTCACACCTTTCACCATTGTGTCCAGTATTTTTGGAGAAGCCACCTGGCAAACCCTAGTGTGTGTCTCGAGCGTGTCACACCTTTCACCATTGTGTCCAGTATTTTTTTTGAAAAGCCATCTGGCAAACCCTATATATAGTTAAATACTTAACTGTTTATCTTCACATAAACAAGGGTAATTTAGTTCAAATCTTTGACCCATCTGTAGGGCCTAACGCTGCAACACCTGCAAAAAGATTTACAGGCATACCCCGGTTTAAGGACACTCACTTTAAGTACACTCGCGAGTAAGTACATGTCGCCCAATAGGCAAATGGCAGCTCACGCATGCGCCTGTCAGCACGTCCTGAACAGCAATACCGGCTCCCTACCTGTACCGAAGCTGTGCGCAGGCGGGGAGACTATAGAGCCTGTTACAAATGCGTTATTTACATCAGTTATGCACGTATAGGACGATTGCCGTACAGTACATGCATTGTAAAGTGGAAAAAAGGTAGTGCTTCACTTTAAGTACATTTTCGCTTTACATACATGCTCCGGTCCCATTGCGTATGTTAATGTGGGGTATGTCTGTACACACTTTTCGGGGGGAAAATGTTAAAAACTGATACATTTGATAGCCGACTTGTAATGCTTCTCGTTGAATGATTTTAGCATTTATCTATTACATTTCCGTGTCTGATCAATTATTAACTGCAAACCCGCTGAGTTAGGAACATTCGTTTTGTCGTCTTCATAAGAAATCAGGTTGTTGGATTGTTTTCCTGTTTTTATATGACACGTGCATTGAGATAAGATATCCCACTGGGAACATCAGTGGGATATGATCTACTTCGCAGGGTGTCCCTGCCGTTTGCTTTAATAGAACTTTTATCTTATCTTAATGATAATGAAAAAGACATACGCGGAAGCATGTAATGCGGACCTGTCTGAGACATGTGACATGTGCACGCACGTCGTATTTTTAATTGAAAAGAAAAAATGATAATGGCCTAAAGTGATGTGATGTAATGTTAAAGTCTGACCTTAATATTCAAAAGTTGCGTCATTAATAATAACTCTGCAGGAAAAATCAAAATGAGAAAAACGTATTTACTGCTGATGGAGACCAGTGAAAGGGAGTGCAAGGGTGTGCAAAGGAGTGCAAGGGAGTGCAAGGGAGTGCAAGGGAGTGCAAAGGAGTGCAAAGGAGTGCAAGGGAGTGCAAAGGAGTGCAAGGGAGTGTTCTCACAGTGACATCGAGCATTCTACCACTCACAATGTACAGTATATCAGCTTCTTCTTACCAGCATTACATTTAGTACCCTCTGAAACGGGTGGGCATCTCCAGTCCCCAAAGGCCACCAATAGGTCAAGTTTTAAGGATATCCCTGCTTACTACGCGTTTTTCTTTCATGTATGTATGGATACAATGTAATTGGCCGATTGCTCAATAAGACATCCCAGCTGAAATAAACAAGAAATATTCAACCATTGTAATCAACTATGTATACTAGAGGAGAAAAAGAACCCCAATAAACGAGAGCACTCTTTCACGGTGGGTATTGCAGAGACGACCAAGGGGGTTAATGGTGATGGAGGATGTAAGGAGGGTCAAAAAAATGCCCGAAGGCGTGATGTCAATATTAAAAGAACAATTTATTGTGAGCTCTGCTCAAAAAGATCAAATAAAGGTTGGACGCAAAAAACGTGAGAGTCTCAATTTTGTGAGTGATGGACTCAAATTAGCGTCTAAGCGAAGAAGCGAATTTAAAACATGAAAACTCGAGAGAGAGAGAGAGAGAGAGAGAGAGAGAGAGAGAGCGAGAGAGAGAGAGAGAGTGTAAAGGATCTCACCCTGATGTAGCAAGCACACACCTGTGAGTACAAGTATGGCTGAAGGGTCAATACGGCATTCAAACCAGTTTGTGAGGATGTTATAGCTGACCCTACTGTACGTTATCCAATGTGTTAAGCCCCTAGTGGTAACCTAACCAGTAGGGTGCTAAATTGCAGCCATGTAATGTTGCAATAGGTGCTGCAAAATAATATTGAGCTCATCTCCTGAGTCGTGGAGGTGCAGGTAAGCATATGGATATAATGATCTCTGATTATTTAAGCTTAGCTGTAGCTCGTATGGTGTTCATAAACCGTCTGTGGAATTTAATCCTAGAATAGGAACACAATAGGTTCACACACATGTCCCTATTCCAACTGTAGTCCATATATGTAGGGCTATTTGGTGACATCTGTTCTAGTGTCTGGTCTGGATACATGTGTCGCCTAACTATAGTGAGCCCAATATCTCTTCTAGACCGCTCAGATATATGGACATCTGATCAAGGAGGCCAATTGGCAGTCTTCTTGCCTAGTGGAAATTGCCTGTTTACTCCATATCTGCTGTGAGTAGGATTCCAGTTTTTCTAACCGGACCAGCTGCATCACGCTTCTCTATTTTGTTACGAGACCGTAACCAGAAGGTAAGGTGGAGGAGCGGGAAGCCACGCTCGAGCGCTGCCCAAATATTTCTTCCGTCCTCCCCACCATCAGACCAGGCCACCTTCACCAGCGCTGCTGGGCCCATACCTGCTCCCCCCCGCTCCCACCTCCCGCTCGGGTGGGGAACCACAGGGACCGGGGGTAGGAGGGGAAAGCGCTGGGGTATGCCTTTCACCCAAAATGAAAAAAAATCATAATTAATTAACGAACCTTTGTGTCCTGGTCAAATGGCGGACGGGCAGCAAACCGGCCGTGCTCCCCACCAGCCGGGCTTTAAGTAGCCCATTTTGTAGCCCTTCTCCTGATTAGGGGAGAGAGGTGAGTGGGCGGGCCTGAGATTTGGAGAGTAGCCCCTCCGGTCAGGAGGCTCCCCAGCTGATGGCTAGGGGACCGCTTTCTAAATAAGCTCTCTCCCTCTCGTACTAGAGATCTCATCACGGGAGGATGTAACATATGTGGGAATAGAAGGCAGGATCAATATACAGTAGACAAAATAATACTGTTAATAATATTTTCTTATATAGCATTAGCAATGTGCACAGCCTAGTAGTAAATAGCATGTTTCTGGAACTAGGTCCCATCCCTTAGAATTTACAGTCTAACTTTGGTGCCTTAAAGGCTGGGCTTATAGTGCTGGCGACAGCAATGCTACATTGCGTCAAAACAAATGCATTGCCGCCGTTGCGTGTGCTTATAGTAAGCGCGACGCGATGGCACGACGGAGCGACGGCTTGGTTGGAAGTCATCTCGATTGGATTTTTCCAGCGACCGAAGCCCGACATCACTGTCACCGCTGCGTCGCCGTCGCTATAAGTGTAGCCTTAGGCACAGGGAGGTATACTTTATTAACTATTGTAACACATGTAGCCCCCCCCCACCCCCCCCCCCACCTCTGGGAGATACACTGCTATAACTATCTCTGTGTGGTGCTGAGGCATACCGGCTGGTTCAGGAGAGCTGAGTAGCCGCGATGGTAAGGGGCAACAGGACAGGCGTTTAGGGTTCTCTGGTTCTATATCATCAGTGCTTCAGCGCCTCCAGCTGTTATGGGCTCCTGGGGTGCAGGATATCAGTTCCCACCACAACACTCCTTACCCCTCCTGCTCAGGAGCTGACAACCAGGCAGGGGTATAGTGAATAGAGATATTTATTGGACATACTGCAGAAGTTCTTCTTACTGCATAGATGTTGATATTCAAAGTCCCAGGACTTCTGGATGGTGCGTACCCCGATAGTATGGGGCCTTGAGTCTTGATGGTCCCCAGGCCTTTCGGCCTGGGGTGGGTCAGCTCATCCGCGCCATGGGAGAGTCTGACAGCGCATACTCTCTCCTTTGCAGGCAGAGCAAGACTAAACTAACTTTGCTACTCCCACTTGGAAGTCTCTGGAAGGGACGGGCTCATGGACTGTACCTATCTCTGATAGGCTATACACAGGCCATGAGACACCACCTTACTTCCTTCACTTACAAGTGGAGCCTAAAGGGGGGTCACTGGCCCATAGATTAACTTGTTACTGCCTGGAGCTAACAGGACTTACATAACAGATATACTATGTGGGAAAGAGAGGTATTATGGGACTTACCATGTTACACTATTATAAGTTCCAGGTCCACCCATTTAAAGAAGTTTGTATTGCGCACTAAAAATAGACTATTTACTTGAATGAGATTCTTATACAGCAAATCAGTTAAACATCTTAATTGTTTGTATATATTGTAAGTGACTAAAAGTAATGATTTTAATTAAAAAAACATAACCCCATTGGATATGACAATATAATGGTTATGAAGCATTCATCAAAAAATGTCTGACCTTCTATGGTCATATAAATGTAATTGCAGCAGAGTCTTGTCTTAACTTTAATTAAATCCACCACAATAACAGATTCCATAGAGCTGCTAATTCCTAGCTCTAGAATTCTCTATTTTCCTTATTTATGCATTTCGTTGCAATCTTTATAATCTGCGGGAAATGACACATTGCATCTTGGAAGACGTACTGTTAGTTTTGATTAGCTCGAAATGATTACATGCTGCAAGGGTGGGCAACTCCAGTCCGCAAGGGCCACCAACAGGTCAGGTTTTACGGATATCCCTGCTTCAGCACAGTTAATGACTGAGCCACTGATTGAGCCACCTGTGCTGACCTGACCTTATAAACTGACCTACCTGTTTGTGGCCCTTGAGGACTGGAGTTAGCAACTCTTGACATAGGCCTTAACAAGCGGCCTTGTTAATCATTTTTCATAGATTTTTCCTTATTGAATAATCTCTTATTATGTCCTGTAGATGGCAATGTTACATAAACCACTGGTAATATATATTTTCCCTGCTATTATTACCAATCTAATATAAAGGATGATAAAATAAAACAGAACATCAGGAAATATCACTATATTTAAATACATTGTGAGTGCAACATACATTTCATGTTAACATTTAGTTAATTCAAATTGTGTATTTTTTTAAAATCAGGTTTACAATGTTGATACTACAATATAATTGCCTCGTTACAGCAACTTGGTGTCAGGTTCATTATATTATATATAATGTAGCAAAGTGTCATTCAGGATCTTGGACAATTTTAATGTACAGTAACAGTTTTACAGTAATGATAAAGTGAAGAGATCACGGAAACATATCCTATCGCTGTATTGTAGGGATCATACTCAAGAACAACGTGCCTCTGCAATACACAAGGCTGCTAACCTCTCGTGATGCAAACAAAAGAATAATGGGCTTATGGCAGAAGGTGATATAAAAGCCGGAGTCACTAAACCACTGACTGCCTCTGAACATTATAACCAACCCGTCTCCTTCATCATTGCCTCACAAATGACATCGACAATTCATTTTCATGGCTTCATCAATGATCCCTGCGTGCAATTTCAGATCACATGAGAAAACGAAAAGGTGTATGAAGTATGGGGTAGTATCAATGAAGGCTGGCAAAGGCTGGTTAACTAAGGTTCAGTACTTTGAGCATAGATTGCCAAAAGGTTGAGATGACATGCTCTGAATCTGATTTAGTGCCTGATTTATAACTTGAATGCCCTTCATAGAGCAAGAGTGGCCAACTCCAGTCCTCAAGGGCCACCAGCAGATCAGGTATTTGGGCTAGCATCTAATGCGCAGATTCAGCTATCCGTTGGCGTATTCTTACGTCTTTGACTGAGCCACTGATTGAGCCACCTGTGCTGAAGCAGGGATATCCCTAATATCTGATCTGTTGGTGGCCCTTGAGGACTGGAGTTGGCAACCCTTGTCTTAGTATTTATTGGAAAAATCAGAGGCAAAAGTTGTTCCACATTGTGACGTCCCCCTTCTTGTGTAGGGGTCACGCGCTTTGTACAGTTGAGTAAGTGAGGGTTTGTTTAGTAACAGAGTAGTTTAGGTTGGAAAAAAAATACATTGGTTCATCCTTCTTCTTAAATCTAACTTAATCTAAATCTAACTGGGTGAAACGCACACCCCTTAAGTACAGATCCAGCAGGAACCAGCCCCTTTGCCCCTGATTGGACACCAGGCCTGATTACACTACCTTCTCTGTGACTCACTGAGCTGCAGAGGTGTGGGGAAAACCCATGATTACTCCTGGCAACCTGCCCTTACCAGGGATGACTGCCAGAAGTAGGGCAGACTGGTAGCCCAAAACCAGCCAGGGCTACATAGGGGGGAACTGATCCTCTGAAACAGAACAGTGTTTACATATTTTGTGAACAAAGTAAAACTGCAGCTTGTGCTGCCCAGTTCCATATTTATCCCAATTTGCTACTTAGGAGGGTCAATTATTAAACTGCAATAGTGCCGATCGGGCACTATCGCATTGAAACTCACAGTGAGTCAATCGAGGCTTCTGTGCGATACTGCCCTGATCGTCCCTATCGAAGTTTAATGAGGCACCCACCCCCTAATAGCATTTTTGAATGGTAATTAACTTCCAGGAAGACTGGTAATTATTATTGCTTCGTTTAAATAAGGGTTTACTAACCACTGCTATTGGCCCATTCGTGCTAATGACACCAAAAGAGCCCCCCCCCCTGACATTTGAGAGAGACACCTATTTTAGACAATCCATGGGGAGACACGTGCACACCTGAGATACCTGGGAGACAGGCTACCTGAAATGAACGCCACCTTTAATTAAGACCTGAATTCATGTTGGTTATTTGAAGCCAACGCAAGTGAGAGGGCAAAGAAATGTCCACCGAAAGAAAATCACTTTTATGCACACCACTACATAAAATATAACTTTTAATATATATATTAAAATCCTTTAACCAAAATAAAATGAGTCGTAGCATACTAATTCCCACTTCTTAAGAGAGACAAAGGTACAATAATATAGGCTAAATTAGCACTTGAAATGAACCTTAACGTCTGACTAAAATGAGCTGTGTAATGGCAGCATAAGTGACTGCCAGTATGTATATGATTCACGTATGTCGCAGTAAGAGGTGTTGATATAATACACTTTACTCCTCTGTGAATAATGGGACAAAAACACCACACTTAATTTGTCGAATACTGAGCCATTGATTGAGCCCCCTGTGCTGAAGCAGAGATATCCTGAAAACCCGACCAGCTGGTAGCTCTTGAGAACTGAGCCACTGATTGAACCCCCTGTGCTGAAGCAGGGATATCCTGAAAACCTGACCTGTTTATAGCTCTTGAGGACTGGCATTGCCCACCCTCTAATGTCTGAGTCAAGTGTGAGTAAAATCACATAGCTTGCGACTTTCTGTAATTTTCTGCCAGGGAAGAAGTAAAAGCAATGATTAGCTGCATGATGGAGACAGTGGATTTAAAAGCTTCAAAGTGCTTGTTCCTCAGACTGGTGATGAGTGTTCAGATGGTTAATGATGCAGTAGTCTGTATTACATGGAAAGACTGACTGCATTAAAAACCCTGCAGATGTTTAGACTGAATTCCTTCATGGGGGGTTATGTATTAAGCAGGTAGTGTCAATTGTGCTGCTAAAATGACACAACAAGTCATAATACTGTACTATGTGTATCGTAACAGCCAAGTATCAAAGAACGTTACTATTTTGGTCTGATTTATACCAGAAGAGAGGGTTATATTTGGAGCACGAAGAAGATAAACTTATTATAGGGGGGTATATTAATTCTTGCATCTTGATAACAGCTCTGCATTACCATCAGGAGCCTCGACTAAAGGTTTTACACGTAAGGCCGCGTCCATACTCCGCGCGCGGCGCAAAACTAAATGCAGGGGATCTATGGGGCCGGCCGTAGTGCGCACGAGCGCTCACGCGAGGAAGCGCCAGAGCACAGCCACAGATTTTTCAACCTCCAACATCTTTTGATTTAGTCGCCCGACGGCCGGGTCACGGGCGTGGTTCAGCCAATGAGGGCGAACCACTCACGTGATGTCACGGCCTCGCCTCCGACGCGCCTCCAAGTCGCTCATGTCAGAAAAATCGCACAGGCCACGAATCGCTCCAGACACGCGCGACGCCTACTTTATCAAAGGCCTTTGAGTATATTTGATCTGCTGATGCTATGTTGATGCAAGTATATAGTATATAGTAATGTGGCTATTATATTAGGTTAAAACCCTAATGTTTTATAGACACAGTTGGTGAGAATGCTGGAGCAATGGGAAATATTGTTGATAAAGTTTATTTGCATCACAGACTTATCATTGTTCACTCCATGTCACATTTCACACCTTCTATATGAGTATAATCAGTATTAGATGATACTTTTTTTTCGGACTAACAATTGATATTACTGAGCAAATATGAGCTTACTGGGTATTTGTGTGTTTAACAATTGCTAGTATAAGAAGCTTTCAAGTGTTCTCTCTGTTCCTCAGGTCAGCAATTGTGGTTAACACAGATTCCGTGCGTTTAACACAGATGTAAACAAGCGAGCAAGCAATCTAAGGCAGAAGATCGTCTAAATAATCAGACTGAAGGTGTTTTATGGAACACCACAACTTATGTCTTAGGCCTCGTCCAGGGTTCCGGCGGGCGTGCTGAGGCGCGCTGAGGCTCAGGGAAAGCGGGTGCTTTCCCTGGTCTTAGACAGCGCGCCGTCAGGGGGCGTGTCGGGGGCGGGCCAGTGATGTCACGGAGCTGGTTCGCCCTCATTGGGCGAACCGCTCACGTGACCGGCTCTGCACTCCGGCAAGCGCGTGATTTAAAAAATTACCTAAGACCTACGCTTCCGCGCGCTTGCGGAAGCGTAGGCGAGCCCCTAATAAAGCCGCTCTCATTGCGGCTGTAGGGGCTCACAGGTAAGTGCAAGCGCGCCTCAGCACGGCTCAGTGCGTAAGCGCTGACCATGGCCGAGGCCTTAGAACGGAAGGCCCCCTTTAAGCTCATTAATAGAGACGGACGAATCCACCCAAATCCATTTCCCAGATTTTCTCGCATTTTCCCCCCAAAAATCCGCTTCGCCGTGAAAAAACCGCACACGGATTTGGACGGTTTTAATCCGCTGCGGATTCATCAAAATACACCATTGGATACAACCTGTGGATGGATTTGTAGCATCAATCACGGGTTATGGAATCCACGGCGTGCGTTGGTAATAATAAAATAAAATAACAATTTTGCCCAAGGTGAATCGCCCTTTTTGCGATTGATCCGCGGACCAAAGGAACCGGCTTATCTGCCGCGGGATCCAAATCCTGCCAACAACATTCGCCCGTCTCTACTCATTACTCATTACCTATTGAGAAGTAAAATAGTAGCGTCGGTTTTAGTACGTTTTTTTTGTCATTCTTTTGAAAAAGTGATCTGTGGAGAGAAATAGGAAAATCAAATGGCAAGTTTTAGGAGATTTTCATAGTGGCCGAGTTATTCCAAATTGTACAGGGACATTACAGACCACATTAGAAACCACAAACCACATTAGAAAGCAGGAGTTCAGGTAATTTTCTATTCTGATTATTGCCAGTGACACTAATGCGTGGAAAACAAATTAGTCTAATTGCATTTGTAAGATTTTGCAGGGTTTCTCTGGTCATAGTTTATAATATTCCCTTTGCTTCATCAATGCTGCATGTTTAATTAACAAGGACTGAAAAAATAATCCCCCCACAATACAGGTAATCACTTTTTCAATTCCACGGGGCGTATAATTGGTTAATGATTGCCTAAAATGGATCTGTAACATTGTATTATGCTTTCCAAGGATGTGCACTGCTTTGAAAAGGAAAAGTCGTGTTATTTCCGTGCTGCAGGTTCAACAAGTTAGTTATGTCGGACAAATCCTGTACCACATGGTTCGAAAAAACGACTATGTTTTTAGGTAATATAAAATATCCCATTATGATATAATGTCACGTGTATTACTGTAGTAAAGTGCTATGTACCTGAATGGCACTATATAAATAAAGATATACATACATCGGCTCAGCTTCTCTTAAAAATTCTCAGGCCCAGATTAACTAAATTCTGTTAGCCTCTTTACCCCTAACCTAATTTAAGGGACGTTAATCATAATACTGTATTCACTGAAGCCAAATAACATGACATTAATCAGGATTTATTCCCACTACAAATGTGCCGTTATTGTTAATGGCAAGGTCGAGCAAGGTCGAGCAAGGTCGAGCAAGGTCGGATCAGCCGCATTATTTTGTTCTGAGTTTTATTTGGAGTTCTGCGCTAGAGAGCGATTGATTGAAGCATCTGTCTGTATCTACAACACAACCTGGGATAAACCTGTTACAGAGCTATAAAGGGGCTAATATATGCCTAACACCCCCTTGCATAAATAACAAATATGGGGCGCAAAAAACCCCAAACAAATAGCGAAAAATGTATGAAGGAGAATGGCTTACACCAGCGGTGCGCAAAGTGGGGGGCGCAAGACTGACTGCGGGGGGGGTTTACAGAGGCCCCGCGAGCTTCCCGAAGGCACTTAAATTAAGTGCCGGGGGAGCTGCAGGGCCTCTGTAAACCAGACTTACCTTGGCTCCGGCAGCTTCTTAGACGCCGCGAGCTCATGTGAAGTCACGTTGCTATGGCAACGTGACGTCATGCCGCCGAATCCGAGGTAAGGCGGAGGGGGGTGCGGAGAGAGGGGAACTGCCGGCAGGGGGGCGTAGGAAAAAAAGTTTGCGCCCCCTCGGCTTACACTACACATTAGGTGAAAATCTGGAAACTGGAAGGAATTCCCTTGAATAGAGGGAAAAGAAAACAATAGTGTGATGCTGTTTAATAAAATTATATTGAAATTGAACAAATTTGCACTCGCAAACATAAGTTGATAGAAGGCAATATGATTATTATGGATATCTTGGCTCATGGACTCTTCTGATCCCAGGTAAAGTCCTCAGTTGTGTGCCGACAGAAGTTGGTAGTAGTTTGGACCTTTAGTCCTTGCTGTCTGTCTCCGCCTGTGCTCCAGCTGCCTCGCTCCTCCATCGTGACGTCACCCTGGATGGCGCTCGTGAGACTGGAATGCAGGAACCTGGATGTGTTGTCTAAACAGACAGGCAACGGAGACAGGGGCCGGGCTGGCTCTCCACAGTGTAAACGGACTCTCCAGCTCCTGGCACAATCCAAATCCTACGCGTTTCGTTCTTTGACAGAACTTCCTCAAGGATTATCTCCCCTTGCATACAGGCTAGTAAGGCATTGCTTGGCAAACAAGGAATTATCCCCCACCTCCCCGCCCCCAGTGGGGGCAAAACAATCTCCCCGCGATCTACCCACCCCAACACACTTAATAACCCTACCACTGTAAGAATGACTTACGGCCCTATTAGATAAAGCTGACTTTGGCCAGGAGAGCCTACAGGGGCAGGCTGACCTGGGTGGTAAAGGGCAATTGTCCACATGGGCCAGTCAGGTTACAGGAACTTGGGCCAGTGGTGGGGAGGAGGTGCAGACTGGACACCCCTGGACCTCCCATGCAGGGCGACCCTGTGTAACCAACGTGCCGTTGCACGTTCCAGACATCAGAGGGCGCTCTGCACCAGGCCTTCTTGCTGCTCCAGGTAAGGGAAGATTTACACTACATGTATTGTGCGTGTCTGGGACTCTGGTGGGTGGGTCTGTTACTTTAATGTAACTATGGGGGGGATTATTTAGTCTATATATGGGGTTTATACATAGGGTGTGGGGGGTTATTTTGTGTATATGAGATGATGGGAGTTAATTTTGTGTATACATGGGGTTTGTGGGGGTTAATTTGGCATATCGGGTTATTTGGTGTATGTATGGGGTGTGGCTATTGGGGGTGGGGGTTTGATGTATTCATGGTGTCTGGGGGACCTAATTCGGTGTATGTGTGTGTGGGGTCAATTTGGATTATGCATGGGGGGATATTTTGGTGTTTTGTATGTATAGGGTGTGGGGAGTTGCATTGTATGTATAGATGTTGTGGGGGATTACTTTGGTGTATGTATAGAGGATGTGGAGGGTTACTTTAGGGTATGTATTGGGTTTTATATGGGATTTCTATACTCTTCTGAGTTGTATGTATGGTGCATGTAAATATTTGGTGTTAATTTGTTTGTATGGCGCGGCTGGTGAGTACGCATGGATTATGGTGTGTGTATGTGGGCCGCTTGATATTTGGGCTGGTTGGTTGTGTGTTCCCACCAGCTTAAAATTTGCCAGCCAGCCCCTAAGAGCTTAGAATGCCTCATTGGCACCACATGGGTTAATGATAACATAAAGGATATGAGAAGGAAAATGCAGGCACTGTAACATATCACAGGATCCTAATCCACCTGTGTTCCATTGCAGAAGGGAATCCAAAATCCCAGAGATATCCTCGGAGAGGATGAGAAGAGAAACAGGCACATGGACTTGCTAAATGAACCCACGTTTCAGGTACAAAATAAAAGTACAATTTGTACTTCCAGCCACCGTCTGAAACTGGAGTAGAACCCATGACTATGTGATGAGTGAAAGTCCAGTAGCTCAGGTCCTGATACGTACCCAGGCTAGAGGCGTAGTTGTAGGAAGAAAATTATATACCAACTACACGTAAGGGATGGAACCCACCTAAAATCAGAGTACAGTAATGGCAATCCTATACTATATTTCACAGGTTAAACGTAGGTAGTTGATGCCTCGTATAATAAAAATGTATTATTTATTCCTTTTGCAACTTTGGAAAAAAGTCCAAATTTACCAATACTGGAGCCCAGTCTTGTTCCCCCATTGCAGACGATATATTTCTAGTCAATATACTGTGTGCTGTGACCTAATGTTTCCTTTTCTTTTGGTCTTTTACTTTGTATGAGTTTAGCATGTGGGACAATAGGAACTGTTTAAAGAAAATCCACAGAAATACAAGCATTGGTAATTAAATCTGTATTAGTATCACTTTCCACATCTTGGAAAGGGTGCTCCGAAAGTACATTATTTTTCAGCAAAGCAAGAAGTCAATTATTTCTGTTCTGAACTGAACTCTTAACTGGCTGAAACACCCCCCGCAGCACTAAATATATGGTACAAGACATTGCTAATGGAGGCAAAATTAGAGTGGTGAGGTCCAGCCCCTTTGATTTCAATTCTTTTTTCTGCCACAAAAGAAAGATGTGTATTATATCACTGTTACAAAAGCTGGAGATAATGTTACATTCCCTTTAGGTGCCTAGAGCTTGAACTTCTTTAAATGTTCCTTTATGTAACTTTTTTGGCTGTTAGCAAGAGTATCATGAAGCAGATGCAGCTCCGGGTGTTGAAGGAAAGTTCTTCAGATGCCCATAAATATAATTATTCAGTCTATAAAATAACTGGTTTTGCATGTGTAGCGGTGTTTCCCCCACACTCCGGGAGATTTCACTACTACATGGTGTGGTGTGGTGCATACCTGCTGGCTTACTGTAGATCTGAATCTCCTGCTGTGTTGTGGAGGAGAACAGGACAGGCTTCTGGGGTAGGATCTGATTCTCTCTCTCTTTGTGTCAGCGCCTCCATCTCTTGCAGGACCCAGGGATGTGGAGACAATCCCTGCAGGAGAACTTACTTCCACTCCCCCTGATAGATTGCAGTCTCAGGCAAGAGGATATATTTCAACAGGATCACTATTTAGTACACTGGCAGATGGAACAGCACACACAGCATACGTCACTTCGTGGAGCTTCACCATCAGGATGTACCCTGGACTTCCACGCCAGGCCAAGGGCACCTGAAGCAGTCCATGCTCTTCCCTCACTCCCTGGTGGAGTAAAGGGTATAGTCTCCCCCTCCACTCCCCTACGGGAGGGAGTACAAACTTGGCAGAGCCCTGAACAGTTGTTAGAGTAGACCAGCCTCTCTCAAGGAGGTAGAGGTACTGACTAAATTTAGCAGTGAAGCTCCTTAAGTACAAAGGAAGTAGGTACCAGGTCTGAATCCAGTGATTGGACACACAGACCTAGTCCCACTGCCTCCACTGTCAATCAATAAGCTACTGTGAGTGGGGAAAACCCATGATAACTCCTGGCAGGCCTGCTTTTACCAGGACTTACTGCCAGGGACGGCAGCCTCAGTAGCCAAGGAAACCAGCCTGGCTACACATGTATTGATGTTACAGGAGAAATCTAAGCCAGTGATTTTTTGTGTGATGTCCCCCCCCCCCACCAATAGGATTGAAGCAGGGGTCTCATGAGCTGAACTCCATTAATTTGGGGGACCCCTGATTACAGAAAGGGTTCTCACCGAACAGGGTGCCGGTATCTGTGTTTCAGCTTTAGTCCTCTAGCACCGGTGCAGCCATGGTTGCGTTCCCGCAGCTTGCGCCGGACACATCGCCGCTGGCTACATCTGCAGTATAGTGAAAATTGCTCCTTTTTTTTTAAGCTTGAAAGGAGGATTTGGATATGGTCATTTTAAAAGGAGGACTAGTTAACTGCACAAGGTTTCTGTTACCCAAAACATATGGCACCAAAAATGAGAAGAAAATCAATATAAGAAAGTCATCAAATAGTCATATTAACGAGACAATCCAAACTGGCCGTTGTTTTTTGCCAGCTCTTGTTGCTGTTAATGTGCTGTTTCCCCCAGATTTGCACTGTAAGATAAATCAATACCAATATACTGAGATGCATGTCTCAAATAACTACTTTCAAGTGGCAAATCCAGGCCGGCAATTATTTTGGCAATTTGTTTATTAATATCATAGAATTGAATCAGGGGGTCTCTTGAGCTGAACCCCATTAATTTAATCTCCGGGGACCCCTGCTTCCTGCGATACTTACATCTGTAGTAGGTGCCGGTAGCCGCCCTGCGCAGCTAGCAGGGTTCATGCAATAGCAAAGTTTCTAAACTCCCTCGCCCTGCGGGCCAATAAGAAGCCGTGACATCATCCAGTGTGGCTTCCTATTGGCCCACATGATGTGGAAGCTTTGGAAAGCACAAATACCGGTATCCCCTTCGGACATAAGGGTTTCTGGAAGCACAGGGGGGCCCGGAGCTAAAATTAATGCGGTTCAGCTCTGGAGACTCCCTGATTGTATGTAAAATAATAATAATAATAACAACGAGGAAACAACGGCCAGTTGTGATTGTCTCTTTAATATGACTACTTGATGACTTTCATATTGATTTTCTTCTAATTTTTGGTGCCATATGTTTTGAGTAACAGAAACCTTGTACAGTTAACTAGTTTAAGCGGTGCTTGACATGTATGTATGTGTTTATTTATATAGCACCAACAGTATATGCAGCCCATTACAGGATTATAATGCTGACAGTATAGGGAGATTTAGTGTGTTAAACAAGAAGTAAAAAAAAAAAAAGCAATTAGGAAGTCCGGTTCCTGCAGAGCTTACAATCTAAATTGAATATTGGCAGACTTGCAGAATACGCGCATTATCAAGGGCATGTGAAGTCTCTATTGGCAAGAGGAAGACCAGTTTATGAACTGGGAAGGGAGAGGATTGTGCATTGGCTTGGCATCTGTGAGCTGGATGATTCTGTTTGCCTTGTACCATCTGTGAATTTTCTGTTATGTGTGTTATGGTGATGGTTATGATTCAATTTTTCTTTGTTTACTCCCACTATGGCAATTCCTTTAAAGGCTGTCCCCAGGTGAATGATCAACTAAGTAGAGCATGTGCTCAACTATTTCTGCGTTTTCCTTTAAATTCCATTTTATATTTGAAGTGAAGGTCTGGGAAATATGAGTTGGAATTATATATCCATGAATAATATTGCTAATATGGGGTTACCACCGGATCGGTTTGCGATACCCAGCATCGAGGCTTGATACATCCTGGCCACAGTATCTAACCCAGGGATGGCCAACTCCAAGCCTCAAAAGCCACCAACAGGCCAAGTATTAGGGATATCCCTGCTTCAGCACAGGTGGCTCAATCAGTGGCTCAGTCATCCTGTCTGAGCCACCTGTGCTGAAGCAGGGATAGCCTTAAAACCTGACCTGTTGGTGGCTCCTGAGGACTGGCGTTGGCCACCCCAGGTCTAACCTGTAGATAAGATTGAAAGGGATTATTCGTTATTCTTTCTGAGCTCTTCAAAGGAGTAAATAACGTCTCTTTCTTTGTCCATTAAGTCAACCGAGTAAGGCCTATAGGATTTAAAATAGGAATTTTCCCAAACCTGGTGGGAAATTGTTGTGACCCACCAAAGGTAGGTACTGAGAATACTGAGGCTTCCTTCCAAAACATTTACATATCAGCTGCCAAGTTTAGTGCATCACTAATTAATATGTTTTCTTTTAGATTGGGAGGAATAGCTGAAGAATTCTGTAAGAGCTGCATTCTGCAAATGCCAAATACCAGCCAGGTCCAGAGGGGAAATGGTCTCCGATTCTAGCTCGACATTTGAAAAAGAGTTAGTTCTTTAACAGCCAATCTCTAATATGTTTAAAGGGACATGCAACGTTATATAATTCCATGAGGGTTAGGGCCAAGCTTCCTAAATTTCCATGTAAATGTAATTTCTGCAAACCGATCATGTGCTTTTTGTCTCCCAAAAAGAATAGAAGACATTTTTATTGAAATGTGTAAAGTCTTTCTTTGAAATCATAAGTGATAACCTTAGCATTTTATGAATTAGTTTAGGGTATATTTGAATCTCCTTAGAGGAGTGTATCTGTGGTTCGATTGAATACAATTATTTGCTGCTACAACATAATAACGAACGTAAAACTCCTTCTGAAATTCAGCAGGGAATACCTTTAGCAAGCACACATATTTTCATATTGATTGAAAAAAGTTTTTGTTGTGACATTTAAAAATCGTAGTACAGCTATTAATTGGAGAAGCAGGGGCGTTTCTACCAGAGGCATTAATAGCTTGACTACGATTTTTTATGCCATTATAAATACTTTTTGTATTTTTTCGACATATCATCTGTCTATGGCGCGGAAGTATACAGCGTAGGCACCGGTGGCGCATGCGCGATTGACAAGTGCCGATCGTGCATGCACACAAGCGCCCGGCATAATTTTGCCCAGGGGCCTGCGCATGTCCAGCTACGCTACTGGTGAGATGAACAGCGAAATTTGGATTTTTATCATATACTTATATCTATATAAGTCGAGTCATCAATGTGAAAATATGTGAGCCTGCTAAAGGTTTTCCCTGCTGAGTTTCAGAGGGAGTTTAAGGTTTTATAAACTTGTTAAGGGAAAATAATTGACTTGGTTATAGCACACCATCCAATATGTGAATCGTTAGAGATATTTATTAACGTTGGGGAAATATTAAACCTCCAGATATGTTGCATTATCTCTGGTGCATTATTTAACAGTAGTGCTATTAAAAACAATGGTTAAAAGATGACACACTTGGAACTAGGTATTTTACCTTATAGTAAGGGGGTAATAGCATCTGCTACAACTGTATATAGTAGGCCCACTTCAGAGGATATAAAGATACCTAACTATTTTATATACACAATATTACAAAATTCTCCTCTTTTTTAAGGCTATATACTCTTCTGTCTACCGCTTTTATCTCTAAAGCCCTCCCCCGCCTTAAACCTTACTCGCTGCCCCATGCCTCTGGAATGCCCTTCACCTCAATATCCACCAACTAGCAACGTCTCTCTCCACCTTTAAAACCCATCTTAAAACACACCTCTTTAACAAAGCATATGGGTAGCTTAATTGGTTGGTAATATACATCTCATATGCATGACTTTGACCCTCTGCAGAAAAATCTCCCTACTTGCCACCTAGATTGTAAGCTCTTATTTCTAAGTTTAATGGCTAGTGGTACAAGAGCTATGGCAAAGAGAAGCAGGGATCATGGGCACCCCTGTCTAGTGCATAATTTTATTTTGAAAGCAAGAGATAGGTTACTGTACATGCATGGTAAGGCCGTTGAAGAGTTACCACTATTACCAAACTGATCTAAAGAATAAACAAAGATGGTTCCATGTAACTAACCCAAAAGCTTTTTCAGCATCGGACTTAAAAACAAAACATTTAGATTGTTTGACATTGAATGGTCATCAAAACGTTTCTGACAATACTTAAAAGATTTCTGCCAGAAAAAAACTCGGTTTGATCTGAGTGTTTTAGTCTTTCTGCCGGGATTTTTGCAAAAATATATATTAAGAATTTAGCAGCAAAATAGGCCTATATGATGTCGGATCAGTTTAATCTCTTCCTAATTATGTAGGACTTTAACAATTACTCAATTGAATGGATCAGTGATTTGATCTCTGTTTAGTAAGACATTATAGTTATTTTGTTAATCAAACTCCTAAAGCACTCGTCGGGGCCTGGTGATTTGTGTTTCTAGCTAGAGTGAGGGATTTCAGCCGACTGAATTACATCCCAGAATTGTTCTCTTGGAGATTTATATCACCTTTATTATACAGGTTTTGATAACATTGCCTGAGTGAGATCTCTGAGCTTGTATGTTTTCTTTAGGCTGGCAGTGGCAGCTTCCCTTCTTTCACCCGTAATAATCTTGCTGAACAGTTTTCTAACTTTGTTGCCATACTGTATATAGAAAACGTCAATCTTTAAAAGAAGTGTTGAGCTATACTTTATTTTTTTCCATAGCATGTATACTTAGAATCAGCAGACAAATTCAGTTTATTGCCTTTGGAAAGTTCTTTATTAAGCATGTACATATTTTGTGTTGGTTTCTTGTCTTTTGTTAACCATAAAGGAAATTCAGTTTCCTCTTAATATATCTTTTACTGCATAGCAAGTGATAGATTGGCTGAAGCTTGCACAGCTGGTCCAAGCAGTAGGAAAACCTCCAAACTCTATAGTTCCCATTGTGAATTTGGGAGAAAGATTAAATCTGATGTTTGAGTTGTCAGAGATAACAATGGGATTAATCTCAGGGGGCGGGATTCTATCAAACAAACTGTAATGTAATGTTAGAAGGGCAGTAGGGTGTGGGCAATACAGCTTTTCTAAGACATGGCCTTCTTTGCTCGCTCTGGAATGCCCTTCCCCTCATTATCTGACCAGCACCCTCTCCATCCACCTTTAAGACCCATCTTAAAACTCACCTCCTTAACGAAGCATATGAGTAGCTCCATGGCTGATATTTTACACCTCATACATAAACTTTGCCCCCTTGCAGACTCACTTACCAGAACACCCTCCTACTGTCTCTGTACATTCTTCCTACATACCAATTAGATTGCAAGCTCTTTGGGGCAGGGACTCCTTTTCCTAAATGTCACTTTTATGCCTGAAAGCACTTCTTCCCATTATGTGTTATTTGTTTGATTTGTTATTTATATGATTATCACGTGTATTACTGCTGTGATGCGCTATGTACATGAATGGTGCTACTGTATATAAATAAAGATATACATACTGTATATATATACAAGTCTGAACTAAAAACATTCTAAATTTCACAATCCAATGATGACATGACGCAATTATCATTGGGTGATCACTGATCACCAAACTGTAGATATTGGCTTAAGTCTATTCTAATATCTTCCACTGAATATTTTTGAGACATTTGTATTGTTAAATGTGAGTAGGCTTTTCATTGTATTATTTTCATGTCACTGTATACGTTTCTCCTGTACATCTCCGCGTTTGCTAGCAGGCGGGTGAAATGGAGAATTGCACAATGCCATCTTTATTTATATCCCTGGTCCTTTAGCAGCCAAAAAATGCTGATTATTTTGCACGGAGAACATGCACATATTTGCACCTCTAGTAATAATGACTAATAGCTACTGTACAGTAGATTAATTTAACAGTACATCAAGATAACTCTTGCTAGCTCCAATGCTATACAACAGAATGGTTATTGCACATGCAGTATAGTCATCAGAATGATTTCAAGAATGTGCCAGGAATGTGAAACTTGTTACAAAATCTGATCCATGTGGCACAGCCATGTCCATGTTTAATATTTTTTTGTGTAGGTCTCTGGTGTTACACAAAATGTATTTAGTCCCAAATTGATGACAGGAAGACCATTTTGCATCAGTACATGAGGCTAATTCACCATGAACATTTCAACCAGCAGTTGGGATAATATAGTCACTTACTCAAAATGCATCTTGCAAAACGTTGAGTGTTTTTTCCCCCATATTCGATTCCTTATGAAATGTTTTAGCCAAGCTTCAAAGGGCCAGTAATGCTGCCAAATTAGAAAGATTTCAGCCCTGGGTATAATCTGTGCATTAAGCAAATCTAGCGATTTTTAGAGAGTTTTGCAAGTTAGCGTGCACATTTACGTAAGGCTTGGCGGATCACAAGGTCGCCATAGTTTTTTTATGGCTGCAAGAAGGGGCACAGTGCCTGGTTTGTGACCTCGCAGGAATGTTTTGCGCATCATAGTATACAGCAGAGAGAAGAGCAATGTCAGGTGGTGAGATGTCTATATCAACCTGTATACCCATCACATGTGCAACAAAGCGGTGTTAACCAGCGTTCCGCATCAGACCGTGCAGAGAGACCCGGGCATTTGGTACAGAATAAAAGTGCAAGCCCCGGGTACTCAGGTCTACAAGTTCCCTGACAACCCAAAATTTGGTGAGTTTGTACTCAAACTGCCCACCCTTAATATTTTTTTTTTTTTTTTTTTTTTTTAATGTGGCACAAAGCTGTGATTTTTAAACCCTCCTGTATAATGACCACACCGTTGCCAAGCCCTGTATACGGCGATTGTATTAATCCCTATTATAAATTAGCAGAAGACAAAAGCACGAATCTGCTGTTTGTGTAATACAAAACTCATTGCTTGTGCGTGTTCTGCAAAACAAAAAAAAACACGTATTGTTTCTCTATGAACTGCTGTGAAATGCTTTACGATTTAGCATCATTTTAAAGTGGAACGTATATGTTACGCCTTCTTTCATCTCTCCATTGGTTTGACCCCAACACGTCCCCTAATGGATTCTGGGCTATTCTCTATCACCCATACAAACGCCACTCTGTGACTGTAAAATACTTTAATTTCTAAAATTCCAAGAGTTGTTGATATTTTGCTCAACTACCAGCACATCGTCACTTGTTTTGTAGTCCTTTTGAATGCCATCATTTGAAACATTCAGAAATGTTGCTCCATATATAATTAGAATGATTGATGTGTTGCAACTTTCTTTTATCTTTTCCCATTCTTTCAACCAATTCTCTCATACTTCTTAGTCAAAATGCTGCTTTTAAAGCAATTTTTGTGCATCCACTTTTCAGCCTCTTTCCGTTACCTATCTAGTTCATTTGTGACAAAGTGTGTTTCTGTACGTGCTTTTTATTTTGTTGGAAATAGGGACATTATTTTTGGTATACAATGCATTCCCCTGATAAAAGGAAATTTTTGGAATAGATAAATCCTGTTTCTCTGCATAGGTTGGTACTAACACAAATTGCACTTAACATTTGGATAACTGGCGATGATGAGTATAAGATGTTTGAATTGTGTAATACTTATAATAATTGTTCCATAGCTTCAATTTATATAGAAGACAGTAGATTTTAGATTTTAAAACATCAAGGGCTCTAATAAGACACCTGAGATTTAATTTACTATTGTCTAAACTGACATTTTTATTACTTTGCTGAGAATATTTTTTTGATGCCTTAATGAGTAAATTAGTTATATTTTTATCACGAGACACCATATTATAAAAATATCTAATTGTTTTTCCTGTGGTAATTTTTTTTATCTCTCCTTGAGAGATTGCTATTTAGCCCAGACCAGCCGTCAAGCATCGCAAAAGAAATGTTTAACACACTTATTCACAAATGCTGGGGTATTGCTTAAAGTGCTCTGTCTGCTGTTAGATCATTTATATTATTAATTTTACTCAATCATCAACACAACAAGAAATATTTAACTTTACTGTACTGTTGTGAATAAGGGCTTAAAGTAAGATCCACTACATTATGTAAATAAATGTTCCGGTTTTGTCTTAGGATCCAGCTTGGTGGCTTGCTGTTGGATTGATTTATGTTTGTTGAGTCTACCTAGTAAATAAAAATGCCACGTGTGGTACATTGGCCTGTCTCAGACAGGTCTTCAACCCTTCTATCGCTTAGCAAACAAGTGCTTCCACTGCCGCCAGGGATTCTGGGTAATGACACTTCCGTTCCAGATGTACGCTTCATTCTGTACAATTGTCTCACTGATATTTGACAACTAAGGGAATCCTGAGAGACAACTCTCTCCTGTTGGTTAGTAGCAGAATAAAATGAGCTGTGAAAGATGTATATATTTTTTTGTGAGGTATACATAATTCATATATAGCTGTATACTGCAGCAAGGTAATTTTTAGAGGTGAAAGACCAACGCTTCTTCTGGAGATCTCCACTAAATTCTCAGATTGGTAACATTTTGTCTCGATTTTTCTCTCCATTAAAAGTAATGTCACTTGACTCCTGGTCACAGGAACGTGTGGGGTGGACCGAACAACTGAATATTGTGTGATCATGTGTTTGTGTTTTGTTCTCATCAAGTAGGAATAGAACCTTCACAATATAAACATAACGAATACCGAGTTAAGTTCCAAAAATACTGCTTCATCCAGACTTTTACGTTGGGACAATTGTGGAATAGTGTATCTCTAAAGGTAAAGGAAGTCATAGTAATTGAGCTGGTCAGGCCTCAATATCCAAGTATTTCTTTTTAGATTTTATCATCTGGAAAGCTAAGTCAGTGTGTGGAGGTACAGAACGTCACAATAATATACGCATAATGTTTTTTTTATTTATAGGTATAGCGAACTACACCACAGAATAACTCTACAGCAAGGGTGGCCAACTCCAGACTTCAAGGGCCACCAACAGGTCAGGTTATCAGGACATCCCTGCTTCAGTACAGGTGGCCACTGCTTGAGACACCTGTGCTGAAGCAGGGATATCCAGAAAAACTTGACCTGTTGGCGGCTCTTGAGAACTGGAGTGGACCACCCATGCTCTACAGTATATGCATGTACAGGGCTTCAACCACATGAGCATGAAATAAACAGTCCCCATCATTTCCCAAAATGTTACATTTGTTATATGGTAATACATTTTTTGGCCCCTTCACTCCCCCCCCAAAAAATAAAATAAATGTGTTTCCTTTGGAGGGCAAAGGATTTCCAAAGATTCAATTCTTAAGGTATTTATTAATGACATGGGAAGTGACCTACGTTTTGGAACAAGCACCCTTCCTCTGGGTCAATGACTATGGATTTACCGTATTTCCTCGATTGTAAGACGCATTCGATTGTAAGACGCACCATCGATTTGGCCCTTATAATAGAGGAAAATTACTTTTTCACTTACCATGTTTCAGAAGAGGTCCCATGTCAGCGGAGAATGAAGCGGGCGGCGGCGGCAGGAGAGGTCCCACGTCTGCAGGTGAATGAAGATAAGAAGACAGCGGGCGTGCGGTGGGTGCGGCGGCAGGAGATCATAATAGCAGGAGAGCTGAGCAGGAGCAGAGCGGCATAATTTAACGGCTTGGGAGGTGCACAATGTAACCGGAAGTCAGACACCGGTCAACTTCCGGTGTTACAGTGTGCACCTCCCAAGCCGTTCCCCTATGCCGCTCTGCCCATGCTATTATGATCTATTAGCCGCCTCCGCCACCGCACGCCCGCAGACTTCTTATCTTCATTCACCTGCAGACTTGGGACCTGTCCTGCCGCCGCCATCACACTCCCGCCCGCTGTCCATCTAAAACCATCTGCAGACGTGGGACCTGTCCTGCTGCCACCGCCCGCTTCGTCCTCCGCTGGCATCCTGAAACATGTTAAGTGAAAAGAGGGGGTTAGTACTGTAGTTTTTTTAATACATCGATTCTAAGACGCACCCCGATTTCAGACATGTGAAAATCGAAAAAAAGGTGCGTCTTAGATTTGAGGAAATAGGGTAATCCTTGGAGTGCCTTGGGATCCTTTTTCTTATACTGAAAACGGCCGTTTTTTCCAAGAGCACCCGGTAACCTTGTTCTAAGATAACTTCTTTCAGCGTGCGTGACAGATCCCTTTTTGTGTCGGTAAACTCGCTGAGAGGGGCACAGCTAATTCTGCTTTTTGTAAGGGGTTACTTCAGAATGTTTAAAAGTCAAAATCATTCCTTTCTGAGAATGACAAGTTGTTTGTGAGAAGTCCTAGCCATTTTGAAAGGCAGGTTGTCACACACTTCATTTTCTTAAAAGAGATGGACGCTAATAGAAAGCTCAACCGGCAAAACAAATCTTTCATGTCTACGTAAGTGTGCTTTTGTACCATTGTATACATAATTGTTTTCTTTTTCATGCTGGCATCAAACAGCAAAATGAAATTATTACCGAGCATTTGAAATGGGAAATTAATTAACACCTTCTCCAGTGCCCTGGTTTCCCGGAGTTCCAGTAATGAATTTATTTGTAACTATTACTTGTGTTAGACAAGTTTGGACAATACAATAATTCTGTGGTTTATTGAAAACGGCAAGATTGGAGGAGTGTGCCGTCGTATTTGGAACGGTAGCACGTGACTACTAACATCTTAGGTGTCGTAGTGTATGAGAGAGTATGAAAATAAACATGCATCTCTGGCGTGATCAAGGTCATTTATACTGTATCTACAGCGTCTTAATTCCAGTGTTGTTGGGTGGAGACTTGCCCAGCAGTCAAAGGGTTAATAAACGATTGAACCCATAACAAAATAATTCCGTTAAAATGACCACATGGTTTCTCAACAGTGGTGAGTGGAATTACGATATTAGGTTATAACGAAGATCCATGCGCTGGAAAATGACAAGTTGTTTTGGTTGTACTGCACACAGATGTTGTGCCATTAAATGTTGTGATAATTGTGTTCATTGCATCATAAACAGCTTCTGCACAGGTACAATTTGCTTCAGTTTAGCGAGTGATTATGTGAACGAGAAAAGGGTCTGCTATTTATATCAGAAAGGGGGCATTCAGTGTTTGGAATGCAGATTTGTGTGAGCTACTTAGGATTCCTATACCAAACCCCCCCCCCTTCTTTTTTGAGTTCACAGTTGAAGAAATGTTTACTATTAGGCCTCTGCCATGTTAGTTGCTTGCTGGCTTAAGCGCGCTGAAGCGCGCTCCCGCTCAGCACTGAGCCCCTACTGCCGCAATTAGAGCGGCTTTAGTAGGGGCTCACCGGCGCTTCCGCGCGCTTGCGGAAGCGCAGGTCTTAGGAGAATTTAAAAATCCCCCGCTTGCCGGCGAGACAGGCCGGTCACGTGAGCGGTTCGCCCAATGAGGGCGAACCAGCTCCGTGACGTCACTGGCCCGCCCCCGGCCAGTGACGCGCCAGCCCCCGGACCGCCCCCCTGCAGGCCCGCTGACGGCGCGTGCGGTAAGCAACCGCAAGGCCAGGGAAAGCACCCGCTTTCCCTGAGCCTCAGCGCGCCTCAGCGAGCAAGCAGGGAGCATGGACTCAGCCTTAGAAGTCAGGATATCATTGGGCACAATCCCATGACCTGACAATATAGGTAAGGGGCTTTTACAAGTAATATGTGCAGTTTTCTGTATTAAAGAGCAGAACAGGCTCGATTGTGTTTTCATTATTATTTATTTTTTTATTACAGGATTGAAGCAGGTGGTCTTTGGAGCAGAACTGTGGTCACTTCCACTCCGGGGATCCCCTGCTTCCAGAGATACTTACCTCCGTAAGGGGGTGCCGGTATCTCTGCAGTCAGAGAAACGGTGTGTCTAACATAATGGCGGCTTTAAATGTCCCGAGTCAGCGGGCCAATAGGAAGCCGTGACATCACGCGTGCAGCTTCCCATTGGCCAGTGTGACTGGAACATTTAGACTGCACATTGATTCTAGCACCCCTATGGAGGTAAGTATCTCTGGAAGCAAGGGGTCTCCGAAGTTGAAATTAACATAATTCAGCTGGAAAGACCCCCGGCTTCCACCTGCGGCTTTACGTTTTGCACTCTGGTATACCTGACACCTTTGAACTCTTTACTACTGCAATGGATTTGGTGCTCAGTCATCAATCATCACCCACTTTTATTTTGGATGGTGGGTTGCCAAGTATAATGGGCGATATTTACAGAGAGGTAGTAAGCCCATTCACTCAGAGCTCTATAAGGTATTTTATGTGTGAGATTTTGTGGTTCGGACCCTTGGTTATTTCAACAAGGATATTACACATCATCATAGGACCTATTTTCTAGGTCAGGGGTGGGTAACACCAGTAGGGCCACCAACAGGTCATTTTTAAGGATATCCCTGCAACAGCACAGGTGACTCAATCAGTGGTCTTCAAACTGGACCTGCCTTTGATCTAGGCCAGGGGTGTGCCAACTTTTGAAGCTGCGCCCCCCTGCCAGCTCCCTTCACTCCTCGCGCCCCCCTTACATCCTAGGTCGGCGTCAAATGACACCCTGCGGGGTCATGTGACCTGACGTCATGTGACCCCATGGCATGATCTGACGCCATGATGATGGGCGTTAAATTACGCCGCTGGGTCACGTGATGTCACGTCACATGACCCTGCGGCATCATTTGACGCTACGTTGCCATAGTGATGCGTCACACCCGCCATCTGAACCTTGGTAAGTTCAGTTGCAGAGGCCTCACGCCTCACGCAATCCCCTGGCATTTCATTTCAATGCCTTGGGGAAGAGCGCGGGGCTTCTGGAACCGCCTGCACCCCCCCCCCCAGAAAAGCAGCAGCAGGGGACCCACTGCCGTGACCCACTCGATGCTGATCGACCTGACTACCACAATGCCCCAATAATAACCTGCTGTCACACACCGGCCGCGAAGGCATGGAGAGCAAAGTATAAACAACTCGCAGTCCTAGAATGTCCGTGTCCGTGTGGCAGCAAGTGCCAATCTCGGTCGATGCGTGCTGTAGCCGAGAGGGAATATGAGCAGGTAAGGACAAAAAGGCGGCGGACGGCAAAAAGCCAGTGACAATAGCTGGACCAACAGCCGTAAAAAAAAAAAAGTTTTATTGAAGTTGAAAAAGTCACATCATTCCAGCAGTCATCGGACGCATTTCATGCCGCAATGGTCAGAGATGGCTGCTGGAATGAGGTGACTTTTTCAACTCCAATAAAACTTTGTTTTTACAGCTATTGGTCCAGCTATTGACACCAGCTTTTTGCAGTGCGCCGCCTGTCCCCCCTTGCCTGCTTAATATTCTAAACTGTATTATCCTTTTTTTTGTTTTTTTTTCTTTCCTTTTTCACCGATTAGTAAAAATGACCCGATTTTTATTATACCTTTCTACCACAAGTGATGGAACGTCAGAAGACTGAGTCCATAAGCCATTACACTGGTAGACTAAACCTGTTGAAGTTGAATTATACTGTACATGTACAGTATGTGCACTTGCTTCCTACCTACTTTGCATTTCCAACATTGTATAGCATCAAACAATTCTATATTGTAACCAGAAAAACATCTGAATTGCCCAACTGCCTCATTACACACATACACCCCATGTTGGCTGGTAATGATTATAGAATAGAATATTAGATGCAGGATCTGGTGTGTGGCAGAATGTACAGACTCTCATGAGAACTAGAACATTCATAATAACAAGGGCACGGTCTACTGTATGTGCAGCCAAGCGAAACAGCAGTCTAGTTTCAATTAATATCTTTACAGCTACATTTGAAGTGCGTACAAACTAATAAAAGCGGTTTGAGCTGAGGGACAATGAGCATATGACTTGCAGTGATTGGCTTTTACAATAGGCATGATGGCAAAAGGATTGAAGAGTTTGAGATTCTTGCACGGTACTGTAACCTTTCATTTCATGTCCAGAAATAAAAGGAACAGGTGTAAAACAAGACGGTATATCCAGTATTCATATAGAATGATATGTTTAGCTTCCTTATAAATCTGTAGCTAAGAAAATAAAGCTGTGTTGCATTGATTCGTTGATGTGTAGTTTAATTAAAAAGACCTGAATAATTAGAGATTAAAACAATACAATAATTTTAAAGAGATTCTTTGGTTACCTAATCTTCTGTACGGTAGCATGGTACAGTAACTGCTCGTGGGAGCCATGTTAAGGCCTTTTAATGCTACTCCAGTGTATCTGTATCACAGTCATCCATCTGAAAACTCTGGGTTTGTGGGTTCCAATTATTGGTCTTCTTGACCATCCCATTGACTGTATAACAGTGTTTCCCCCACCCGGTGGGAGATCTGGCCATTACTACATATGTGGTGCAAGATACCTGCTGGTAACAGGAGGGCTGAGTCGTCCGCCGATGGTAGTAGGGACACAGGACTAGGCTTCTGGGGTTCATACCCTACATATCTTTAGCAGTGCAGCACCTCCATCTGCCGTAGGCTCCAGGAACTGATGAGCAGCCACGGTAGAACCGATTACCTCTCCCCCCTTACCCTATTTCATACCTCTCCCCCCAGTAAGATTACAGCAGACACAGGAAGTTATAAAGACTTCCGGGTCAGACTGCTAGAGGGTGCTCTTCCCCTGCCGTGCTGATTCCTCTACCGGCTTCTGTTTGCCGGGGCCCGGCACCACATACCATCTCCCCCCGTCTGTCTCTACAGGGGGGGAGAGCAGGCCCCCCAAGAGTGCTGGCCCCTGGGCTTTGTCGGGCTATAGCTATGCCCCATGCCACATTGGGTTGGCCGGTTACTTTCAGCTGCGGATTTCCATGAATCATTCTCAAAAAGGCAAATCCGCCATTTTTTTCTCACTGAGAATCCAAGTCTGAATCCAACAAACGGAATCCAATCCGATGTTGGATTTATGTTGAATCGGACTGGATATAAACACATTCCTTCGACCGGATTTACGTTAAATCCCACGTCAGATTTTTTTCAGATCAGCCCGTGGTGCTTTAATTTTCCGATTTGAAATAATCCACACTGGCGCTGAAATCCAAACTCAGATTTCCACGTGTGGATCAGATTGTGTCGGAAAATCCGGGAAGTGGATTTGGACCAGTCCACATATCGCTACTCTATATATTATTATTCAATAGCACCTTCAAAATATTTTTTTCTTAATTTACGGTTGTCGTAATCCATACAATCAATTAATTACTACACATGTTGCCATCATACCATTCTAATTTGATATCACCGTTTCCCCCCCTTAATATCAGTCCATCTTGGTTGAGGACCGTTCCTCTCTTTGGGAATACATGGCGGGTGAGCAAGATCTGCGAGTCAGGTTTTCCATACATTTTTCTTTAGTTTAGATAAGGGACATTTAGCTGAAGAAGGCCTGCAGTCCAAATCATCGGCAGAAGGCCTGTCTTGGCTTTGGCATGATAATGTATAGGGTATGTATGTATATATAATATTGGTACTGTAAATGTACGGGAAACCTTTGTTTGACAAATGTGCAATAAGTGATTTGATAGCCTGCTTTGTGATGATTTTTGGTGTGTGTGTTCTGCTTTGCTATTGTATTGAATCCTGAAATCTGACAGATGTTATGTTCTCACTGGAACACCTCCAGCTAACTGTTGACCTTCAATTGCCTCAGATACACCAGTAGATTAGTAAACAGCCATAAAACACACACTTTGTTGTCTCGAATAAATCCACAGGGATAATAATCAACCTCGGATTATCTTTGTCCTTTGAGAACAAAAATAGGAATATCCAACAATTTATTGCCTATCAGACCACATTTTAAATCAGTGTGGAAATTTGAACTACAGGTTGGTTTCTATTAAACTCACCAATACAAAGCGACCCAATAATATATATAATTCGAGTCATAGTTCAAAGCTGTGGTAGGTGTATGCGCAGGGTCTCTGTAAGCCCCCCCCAGAAAATCTCATGCCCCCCAGTTTGTGCACCGCTGTACTAGAATACCCCCCCTAGCCTCAATCTCCAGTAAACCTCTAGCAGACCCATTAATATTATAATGTGAGATCCCCTTTTTTTGGAGTACAGAGAAACTGTAATATTATCACTGTTGAAGTTCTGCATTGTGAAGGCAGCCCCCGAATGAGGTAAGAATACCCATAGAAATATCTACTGGTGTCATCTACTTGGCCACATAAATGCAAGTATTTAGCTACTGTAGAGTATCCCTACTAAAGATCTGAAACACTGTAATATATAGTGGACCAGAAAGAGGCCTTACAGAATCTATTAGACCCAAAAATCCCTCTTGGGGTTCAGGATACCGTCTGGTTGACTTTCCATGGGCGTCTTTATGTAAGAGCAAATTTAAAATATAAAAACATAGCGGATAGGAACTGCCCCCGAGGTTCCTGTGCAGGGATCTTGGAGACGATGGAGCACCTCCTCCTGGAGTGCCCCTACGCAGTGAAGATGTGGGATGGCATGGCCACCTCATTACGGATGCCAGATTTAAAGGGTCAAAACTATTGTGATATAGTATATGGTGTGTTTAGGGATCACTTGCAGGGTTACAGCTGTAGCACAGTGGTGTTAATCAATGCACTTGTGAAATATAGGTTTTGGATCACCCACAGTCTTCTCACCACAGAAAAGGTTCTTGTGCCTGTAACCTGTGCAGGGGAACAGTTTATAGAGCAGATAAAGAAAATAAAGCTGGGGGAGAGAGTCAGGTTGGATACAAAGTCCTGGGAGAGAAGATGGGCGGGTGTTCAGATATAAGTGTGGAAATATTTTCTGTATACAGTGTAAATATTCTGAAAAAATTGCATATTTTAATTTAAGTTTGTTGCTTTTGTATTGATATATTTGTAAATATGTTTTGTTTTTTTATAAATAAAAAAAACACCCTACTAAATTATTGCCGGGTTGTATAACTGCTTGTATTCACTGGGTGTCGGAGAAACTGCTGAAATACACAGTACATTCTGTACAGCACCATGAATTGGATTCCCAACCTTGCATATCTTACTAATAATAAGCGATACACAGGAAGTTTCTTTTAATTACTGACCTATGTCAAAAGATTTCCAAAGAAGGTCTTCCCATTTTGGTACCGAGCTAAAAGCAAAAGGCCTTGATTGTTTTCATTTCAGATGTATATTGAACACATGACATGATTACTTGCTTATCCCACTCACTTCACCGAAATATTAAGAGAACTGTATCAGGGTGCAATGAGAACTAACCAAAGTGCTTATTGCTGGCAGAATGTTCTTTCTTGTTTAGCTTTGTGCTTACATGGTGATTACTAATAATTGATGCACAATGTACCACAATTTTTTAAAACCAGTTCAAAATATCTGATAATCGATGCAAAATTATAACACACAATAACAAACGCGTTTGTATCATTACTTTCACCATATATATCACCATTGCTTGTATTAAATTGAATAGAATGGGATTTCACTGGATTGTTTTGAGGGTGGAATAGGCTTCTATACATTGAGAACTTTTTACTCTTAATGCTAAGAATAAATGAGATTCATGAAAAGTAACAATATTTCAAATGAAATGAGGGTTTATAGATCTATTGTTGCTAGCAGAAGAAAGAATGAAACTGCTACAAGATAAAGGACATTTTTCCTGGGAGATTTTAATTATATTTTACTGTAACATTAGAAATCAAAAGCATTTGATTGTTCTTTGAAAGTAGTCCAAAAGTAAAGGCCGTTAGATGACAATAAGAAGATTGTTGCACAGTTTCCAGTCTGGAGAATAGATAAAATGCTGTCCATTTTCTTAGCATTTATCTTGTAATTGGACTGCAAAAGTATTATAATGAGGGCTCCATTAGAAATGATGATTTTTTTTTTTAATTTATAGCTGAGTATAATGAGAACAGACCATGGTCTTTTTTAAATTTTAATAATTGCTACGACAATTGTAGTGTTGTGAGTGGGGGTCATACTCGGCAACAGACATTGTAATCAAATGCATAGTTCTCGCTCATCCAAAACAAATCACTTCTTGAACAACAATAAAATGCTTCATGTATTTCCGAAACCATTTTTAGATGGTATATTCATTGTGATCTACTTTGGTCTTACTTGCCAAAATATATTGTAATTGTTTTGATAGGTCAATGTAGAATGATCTGAAAACAGAGAGGAATAATCAGTTGCAACACTGCTCATATTTTGCTTTAATATCTAATTAACAGACTGTTTGTTATTCTGCATTGAAGAGGGATTTGATGGTATTGCATTTGGATATATTTCAAGTGCAAATTCATCTTTGGATGAACTGCAGTCAGGGTTTTTGATTCCAAAGGAAACAATGTCTACGATGAACAAGTAGTTAAGTAAACGAATTTGGTCAAAAGCCAAATAGAATTGGAACTGATATTTGCATTTCAGGGTGTTTAAACTACTATAGACACACCAAAAACATGACAGTCTGGAAGTATGAACAAGCCTTTATAAGACCACTAACCTCACAAAATGTAATACTCGCTCTTGTTATTTTAATATAAAATAAATATGGGGTTTATGTATCAAGGCAGATGTGGTGCTATTCTGATGCAAATATTCTACACTATCTGTATCTTTGATACATATGCAGTTATTTTGCAGTAGAATGTCTCCACTTTTGGCTTCATACACACTGTATGCACTTATGGTTTTTAGTGTAGCATTTGCAGTGAGAAATTATTGATGCTCTCCCCTGCTAATGGTGTTAACCTATCTGATTTAATACTGACTAACCTTAAAACTCACATCACAGATACAGCATCCCAATAGCCTGCACTCATGGCTATTGTCCCACACTGTCCCTGATGAAGGTGCATCGCAACGAAACGTTGCATACCTTGGACCTGTGTAGTCATTAAATGAACCCTATGCATTAACTACATACCTATTGTTATTTTTGGTGTGCTTGGCTCTCTCTGGTTGCTATGCTGCTCCCGGACTAGGATTTTTTGCCTGTAGCACCCAGCTTTTTCAGCCTGTTTTTCCATTTAGCCCCCTTGATCTAGGGGCATCCCGTGCGTCTTTTTCCTGATCCCTCTTTTCACTTCATACTGTCCCGCACCCACAGTCGCTCCTACCACCCATGGTGGCCAAGCACTGCCATGTACTGCACTTATTCCCTCACCTGCTGTCTCTGTAAGTCTACCAACATACCACTTAGATTGTAAGCTCTTCGGGGCAGGGATTTCCTTTCCTATTGCCCAATTTTTATTGTATTATTATAATTCCTGTACTGTATTCTTAGGCCTCAATTATTCCAGAAACTGCAGAGCGATCCGGTGACGTCATCGTAGCGATGTAGCAGCGATTTGTAACACTACTGCAGGGAGACATGGCGAGATAATTTCTCTCTCTATCTCTCTCATATATATATTGCATCCGCAATCTATCATCTGACGGGTCAATTACCTCTCCCCATTTGTTGCTCCACTCATTTGCTACCTATCGAGTGACAATTCCTCCCACATCTCACTGCCTCCTACATTTGTGCTATTGGACATTTTTTGGTCACATTTCCCTTCTTTTTTATTTTCAAGAGTACTCTTGTTTTTTATTGTCATATATTGTGTTTATTGTGTCTTTTGGCATCATTGTGTTTGTTTTAATCTGTTCAGTCACCTAGCCTTCCTTGCTTTGTAACCCTGCTTCCTATCACTGGCAAGCTGTTACTCTGTGCTGTGTTACCCGCTGGCTCACAGGACCCGAGCATCTGCCACGGAGAGCCTGGGGAGCATACAATATATATATATATATATATATATATATATATATATATATATATATATATATATATATATATAGGTTCGGTGCAGTGCCTCCACCTGCGACAGATCCCGCCAAAGGGGGAGTTAGTCTTCGCAGGACGTCTATACAAGAATTACGCTTACACGACCATGTTCTAAAACCAATCTCGTTTACTGATAGATTAACCTTACGATACATTGCAGGCCATGACATTCCGGTATGCTGGTACACATCATTTAACACGCCACGGAGGACGTCAACATTCTTGCGCCTCGGCGGACGCCAACAACACTTTCCCAAATCCTGCCACCGGGTGATTCCACCCCGTGTCCAGATACGCTAATCAGTTCTCCCGTTCCCACAGGTCGTATGTATGTGTATGGGTGACTGCGCTGCCACTATGTCTTAGGTGATTGAAAGGGTAGAATTGGTGCACGTGATGATATACCTGCCGAGCACTCCGGTGCTCGTAAACTGCTACGATTCTTCGAAAAGAGTTTCTGAGGGCACCACGCTCTTGCCCTTGCTAGGATCTGGGGCGCTTCTTCTCGAACTCTGGCCGCGCTACGGGGTCTGAGTTCGATCTCCTTCTTGACAGAATAGTCCCGAACAATACTACTAGTTAGGGAGTAAAACCCTTACTAAGGGTGTCCCTAGCTCCGCTTGTCTCTATGGTGACTCAAGGCTAACTGGGCCGGGGGCACCTGGCCTGCGCCTGGGAGTACAACCTCCCAGCGCAGTGTCTCCATCTCCTCGTCTCTCCACGAAGCTCTAACTCCACGTGCGCGCAACCCCTGCCTATATGTCTGGCAACTCCTCCTCCCATATACTAACCGCTCCCACCTGACCCTCCCCGTAGGGCTGCTGGGTCAAGGGAATGCTCCTCTCCCGCCAAATTGTACTCTCCTCCTTCGCAGGCTCAGCAACTATTTGCAAGCGCAACCTCCCATTTCTCGGGGTGAATCAGGGGTCACGGCTACACTTAATTAATACATTTTCCTGTTTTTTATTGCTAAACAGGATTGCGCCTTTTTTCTTTCTTCCATTTAATTAGGATAGGCATATCCTCATTAGGGCTGCATCCTGCTAGCTCATTTCACCTGGGTCAGTACATTTATTAGTCACCCATTTACTCACTTATAGTATTTCATTTGTTTTAGTCCTAGCCCTGATTTCTTTCTGTTATATATATATATATATATATATATATATATATATATATATATATATATGGCAAAAAGGAGACAGCACTCAGACAGGTAAGTTCAGTAAGTGTATTAAAACACAAAGCACAAAAGTCCAGTTTATATATGTGTGTGTGTGTGTGTGTGTGTGTGTGTGTGTGTATATAATGTATATATATGGGTGTGTGTGATTGCTTTGTTTAAGATGCACTGTGATTGGCCGTGCAAATCACGTGATGCGGTCGTCTCAAATCTCTTCATGAGACAGAAGCTTTGCAGCATGTCGCAGCGTTACCGTCGCGATTGGTATGTGCGCTTTCATTGCATTTTATTGGTGTTTTTAAGCTGTGCGGCATTGCACGCGATTTCTGGTATAATCACGGCCTTTAGCCCTGAGTACACTTTTGGCGCTATATAAATAAAGATATGCACACATACATGGTATTGTACAAATTGGCTTCTCTATGACTGCACGGTGGCTAATACTGTTTACAGTGTAACTGGGGCACATGCTGCATGGAACACATAATACGTCCGTTTTCTAGTAGAGCAAATGACAATATAACATCAATCTGTTTTTCTAAAGAGTGCTCTCTCTCTGCTACTTACTAGCTTACACGCATCATAATGTATGCATGTTCAAATCAAAGGATCCATCTTTAGATTTTATAGCATTGACAATTAAGGTTAAGAATGCTAAGCCCTGCGAGCCGCAAACTATCACTCTGACACGGATTAATGCTGTGGAGGCAGGTACTTTTCACCAGCTAAAATGTTAATTGGCTGTTGCTATTTTGTAATAATGTTCTATAAAAGGGCAGAGTTTTATTTAATGTTAGCACTGCTTCGGAAAGTAATATGTGGCGCCTGATGTAAAATACTAGGATATTGTCTTGAAGACGCCATTAAAGTGCGGACTGTTCCTTGGTTTCTCTCATAAAATAGAACAACTAGAAATGCATTTTCAAAAACATTGTTCCTATTTCTTTCCACATACAACCAATCACTGTACTATACGTTTTCTTTTGCACCAAAATCCATCATCATTCCCTCTTTTCTTTTCCCTTCCACTCCAATTACCACTTCACTTTGCATTTGCCTACAAACATCCTTGGCAACATCCTAAAACCATATAGCGGAAATCCCTCTCACTGACCTACTTCCTAAGGCTGAGTCCATGGTGACTCATCCCGTGCGGAGGCGCGCTGAGGCTGAGGGAAAGCTGGTGCTTTCCCTTGGCCTTGGTTAGCGAGCCGTCCGGGGGCGTGTCGGAGGGCGGGCCAGTGACGTCACGGAGCTGGTTCGCCCTCATTGGGTGAACCGCTCACGTGACCGGCCCCGCGCTCCCATGAGCGCGAAATCTAAAATTTGGATACGACCTACGCTTCTGCACGCTTGCGGAAGCGTAGGCGAGCCCCTGCTAAAGCCGCTCTCATTGCGGCTGCAGGGGCTCACTGGTAAGTGAGAGCGCGCCTCAGCACGGGTCAGCGCATAAGCGCTGACCATGCCCGAGGCCGAAGGCTTTGTGAGTTTGACTTGGATTCTGCTGTAACCACTGCACTTAGATTGTCTTTCTAGTGATCACTTGACCAATTGATTTTTCACATCAACGACCTGCGGTATATCTCTAGCACAGGGGAGGCTAACTCCAGTTCTCAAGGGCCACCAACAGTTGAAGTTTTAAGGATAGCCCTGCTTCAGCACAGAGACTGAGCCACTGATTGAGCCACCTGTGCTGAAGCAGGGATATCCTTAAAACCTGACCTGTTGGTGGCCCTTGAGGACTGGAGTTGGCCACTCCTGCTCTAGTAGAGCTGCCTTTTTCCATTGTTGCCCACTTCTCCTGATCCTTCATGGTTCAACTACTTTATGTGAGCAGAAAGTGTTTTCTTCTGTTGTTGCCCTACTGTGTGAGGACGTTTTTCGTCACTAACTCTTAGGCACGTTCTACAGTACCGGGCGTGTGCTACGCCGGGCGCGTGCGCGCGGATTTTTATCTATATTTTTTCTATAGAGGGGCCGCGTGCGCTCACGGCAGGGAGAGGGGAGCCGACAGACAGCGGCGAAGATGAAATTCATCTTTTCGTGCCGCTGCCTGCGCTCGTATGTATGTGTGTGTATGTATGTATGTATGTATGCGTGTTTGTATGGATGTGTGTGTGTGTGGGGGGGTAAATAAATGCACACACAAAAAAAAAATGTATTAAACTTTTTTTTTAATTTAAAAAAATCTTACTTACACTCCCCTTACACTTACACGTACATCCACACAACATATACACACACATACAGTACACGCATAAAAATGCATATACACACACATATATACTTACCTGCAGCTCCCGGCTCTATATACACGGAAAGCATGCGGCATGCGCGTTTGCAAATCTTACATGTAGGAGTCACCCTCTTTATTCACTTCTGGAAAAAAAATTATGATCTGGCATCTGATCTTATTGTAGTGGGAGAAGGAACTAGCAACACATATTTATTTCGCTGTATGCCAAATGTTTTGTACAGTATTTAAAGAACACCGAACAGTTGAACAATCTATCTGTAAATTGATTTTTATCAACTTTATAAAGCATAAGAATTAATATAATTGAATTAATTAGCGACAATGGGATGAAACAATGCCTTATTTGCAGTGTACAATCTTCTGATTTTATGGATGAAAACTCCGCAAGCTGCTGCTAACTCCGTCTATTTCTTGTAGAACGTCTCCCACAATTATCACTGCATGTGCTTAAATCTCAAGAACGGAGAATGTTTTGTCTTTGCTTAATATAGCTGGTGACAAACACAGATCAGCAGGAAAGTTACACTTCTTAGCAGCTGGCATAACACATGTGGGCTTGGAAGGAATAACTGCAAATGTCAGCAATAGTCTACAAAATGTAGTCTTTTACTGTTCGTATCTGTAATGAAGTGTGGAAAGCAAAATTGGAAACCAACAAGTTGTAGTAAAGTAGGAAAAATAGCATCTTCTGGGTTTTTTTCTTGGGCACCATCATGCAGCTGAATGGTGATGATTGGATACAAGCTCCAACATTGACCATCTGTTCTGTGAGAAGGAGTTGTGATGAGAGACTCTTTGGGAAGGATGATTCATTAGCACTTGAGTCCTTGCATTAAAGACATTCACAGTGCAACTGACTTTTGGCTAGCAAAAATATCAAGCCAGCTGTCCACTGATGATATTTCACCAGGTTGCATGTCTTGTACTTTAACTGTTCACCTGTTCTGTTTGTTTTCATCCTAGTAAAGCTAATAGATTGCAACTATTTTACATACTGTAACATATATTTATATACATATAATATTCTCAATGTCAATAACAATTCTTGGTCTTGATAAAGATCGATTCAGAGTATCAGCGCATTAGGTCACGGGTGCTCAAGTCCCCCAACAGGACAGGTATTCAGCATATCCCAGCTTTAGAACAGGTGGCTCAATACTGAGTCTCTGATTGAGCCACCTGTGCTGCTGCAGGGATATCCTGAAAACCGGACCTGTTGGGCGGGGGGGGGGGGGGGGGGGGCGGGGAGGCTTGAGGACTGGAACACCCCTCCATTAGACACTGACAATGAAACATCACTGTTTTCCAGATAAATGCCCCAAGCGACCCCTTTTTCAGGAATACATGTTACTGTAGAAAACACAAAGTGGATGATGTATCAAGACAAATTTGGAACATAATGGACGCAAATTGCGTTCTTTTCATTTTGTGTCTTTGTGCCAGCGTACAATATCAAGGCCTTTGCACCATTTGCATCAGCTTGCAATTTGGGGAGTGACAATAGAAGGAGTTAGGGAGGAGTTACCTGACGCACAGGATATAATGAGATGCAGCAAACTCTGCGTGTTCCTGTGTCACTTTTTAGTATTTGCGTCAACATAATCCACCAGGTCTGAAGTGGCCGACACTTGTCTGGCGAACAATTTGTATCCTATGTAAAAAAAACATTTTTATTTATTTGATGCAGACCCAAGCAGAAAATGGGTAATGCGTCAAAACAAACTTCGATGTGAACTTTACGTTAATACATCTCCCCCAAACATGACACAGAGGGGTCAAAGCGGCACCTTGAATGTTATGTAATGTAACCATCGAATGCAGGGGTGGCCAACTCCAGACCTCAAGTGCCACCAACAGGTCAGGTGTTAAGGATATCCCTGCTTCAGCACAGGTGGCTCATTGACTGATCCTTGAGGACTGGAGTTGGCCACTCCTGCTATGTCTTGTAAATAGTATTGAGTTGAGATGTTAAAATATGATATTACATACGGTTTATGAAAGGGATTTTATTAATGGTATATAAATAACCATTTATAAATCATGCAACCATATGGAAATAATGGGGATCTAAATGGATTAGGGTTTAAATCTACTAACGTTGCTTATTTGCTGTAATTGTTAACTGAAGAGGTATATATCCTATGTCGGTCAATCATAATTGTTCCCAATATCTTAACAGTATGATAACTTTTTCTGTAACATTTATTTTATATTACTGATAAGCAGGAGCTACAGTGATGCAAGTATATTTGTTACATATTAAAACCACAATTTATTATTAATCTATCTGATTCTTGAAGAAAGAAAAAAAAATATGACAGAAGCCGAAGCCGTGTGCTTGGATGTTAGAGGAGAAAAAGATAACACTGACTGAATATCATGTTGTAATGAAACTTAGATCAATTTTAGAATGAATGTAGCACCAGTTATCAATATCTTGTAAAACACAGAGTATAATCCAACTATATTAGAATGTCTGATAGCAAAGTCAATCATGTGAACACATTATTTCTGCATTACCCAAATAAACTGCCATTGTCACTTTCAATGCACTAAAATCATACATCTATTTAAGGTGTTTTATAAATGTTTGTGTCAGACCAACGGAAAACAAATTGCTCGCGGCGTGTTACAAAGTTTCTGCATCACAGCCGGCTAACGATTAACTAGAGCAAAGGTGACCAACGCACAGCTCCCAAGGGTCACCAACAGGTCATGTTTTCAGGATATCCCTGCTTCAGCACAGCTGGATCAATCAGTGGCAAGCCACCTGTGCTGAAGCAGGGATATCCTGAAAACCTGACCAGTTGGAGGTCCTTGGGGACTGGCATTGGTCACCTGTTCCCTAGTTAATCTTTAGCCGGCTGTGATGCCAAAACTTTGTAACACGCAGCGAGCAATTTGTTTTCCATTGGTCTGACACAAACATTTATAAAATACATAGTAAATAATTAGTGGGTCCAACATCACTGTGCTACAATTACCATAACCATAAGAGGAACTTGGACAAGAAAACACATTTTTGTAATCAGGTAACCGATTGAAGACTTGTGGGACATTTAACATTGCTGTGTACATCACCCCAAACCAAGGGGCCCCGAGTTAAGTAATTCTTGAATTGTAGAATTGTGAATTAGGTCTCTATTACTCTAAGATCCAAATAGCAGTGCATGTCACAGGAAATTAGATCCAAAGCACTATTCCAGAAGGAGCACATCCTCATAAGAGCACGTGGGTGTTATATAGGAGATAAAAATATTAGCACTGTAAGGGGTGCACAGTGAGGTGATCATCAAGCACACGTTGTAATAATTGAGTATTGAAGCAATATTTTTCTGTTGTCGTTTCCATGTCAACGGGAGAATATCCACATCATCATCAAAGTTCCAGAGCCAAGGAGGATTATCAAGAAGGATTCCTCGGACAATCCTTCAAGTCTTCTAGGCTGCAGGACACTGGACACTAACAAAATCGGTATTGTAACAATAGCCTGTACACACACTACCCTGACTAAGGTTGTATTAGCGCTGAAGTTGTGTTGAATCTCTAGCCCGGAACCGATTGAAGGCCTTCCAGCTTTAATAAATGTTATTATTTATTTATGTATAAAATATTTTAACAAGAAAAAATCAAAATAAAATAAAACACCGCTACAAGTTACCTCTAGTTTTAAAGTATGTCCTGTATACAGAACATTGTGATGACTACATTAGATATTACAGTTACAAACATGTTTAAAAGGAGCAATGACAAAAGTCGTGAAAGGTCTTAAACAGGTGGTGGTTTTGAGAGACTCAGGGGTGAGTACTGCAGTTAGATAATAAGACAAGATGGTATATGTTTAATTACAACTCAACCCTGTTATAGCGAGATCCGCTACAATGCGGATCGCTTATAACGCGGTCTCAGCGTGGCTCACGTTTTATAAAAACAAAATGGCCACCGCAAGCAGGGGTTCTGCGAACACTTACCCGCATCTGCAGCTCTCTCCCTATTTCATCAGCTTCGGGCGAGTGTGAGTGTGTGTGTGTTTTGTTTTGTTTAAATAGGCCTCTTGTTGCCTGTCTTTCCCCTATGGCTTTTGAAACTCCCAGCATGCTCGCTGCCTGACAGAGCCTTATGATTTGTTATTAAAGTGTGCCCCCCCAAAATACCAAGAGCCCTATTTAAACAAAACACACACTCGCCCGAAGCTGATGAAGCAGGGAGAGAGCTGCAGATGTGGGTAAGTCCTCGCAGAACCCCTGATCGCGGCGGCCATTTTTTCCCCACGCGAACCCGGTTTTAAAGCGGTCTCATTATGCGGACCCCGAGTACCGCATTATAACGGGGCTCAGCTGTATATAGATAATCAAGTTGCAGAGGTAAATTTGGTGTACTGTACTATACACAAAAATCACCCCAGTCACAAATTGGCATTAGCATTTGTTTTTGACCATGGTAGTTAGGCTAGATTTTTTCTATGGTGTACACCCACATTGGTAGAGATTTTAGACATCTGCATGTCCATATGCAAACCAAACATGGGAGTCTAATCCTATACCCAAATATTTAAAGCTGGTAACTGAGGTTAGCTTAGTGTAAGAGTGAACTCCAATCGGTAGCTTTATGATTGTATGCTTTAGAACAGAGGTGGCCATCTCCAGTCATTATGATTGAGCCACTTGTGCTGAAGCAGGGATAACCTGAAAACCTGACCTGTTAGTGTCCCTTGAGGACTAGACGTTTCGCCTTTCCCCCCAATTACCATAGTTACTGCTTTGTATTGAGTGATCCAGCTTTTGACCTTTGAGAAATCAAATTGCAGAACATTTTCAAGGTCAAGGAGGCTGGAGCTGCGTTCTAATAGTATGGTATCAGCTGGGTACATGTTTTACAGATGGTGGGCATGTCATTTATAAAGACAGGATAAGGTAAGGGCCCCAGAACAGAGCGGCGGTAACATCAAGGTGGTTAGAATTGGAGCCAGAGATAGACATATATTGAGTTCTTCCTGATAAATAAGCGTTAAATTAATTTTTTAGAGCATATAGTCCAATTTGAGAACACGGAAGCTTATTTAATAATAACATAACATAAGTGTTGTCAACACAGTATCAAAAGCCTTTGCAAAATCTAGGAACATTGCACCAGTGAACTCTCCAAGGTTCATTCCACACTGGATCTCATTGCATATTTTTAAGAGGGTTGTTACTGTGGAGGCATTTGGATGAAAACCAGATTGGAATTGACCCACACCATGTTTATAATTGTAGTCCTCCTTCCACCACCCTCTGGGAGATAAGGCATCTACGGTGAATGTGGTGCTTTACCTGTGGCTCATAGGAGGCCTGAGCCTCTGCCGTTGGGACCCTGTGGTGTACCTGATTCACTAGGTGACAGCGCCTCCACCTTCGCGGGATCCTAATTAGATGGGATACCCCCCGCACAGGAACACACAATAATAACACAAGGCATATGACTATAACCTTTAACTAGGAATATGTAGATAAGCAGATAACGGCAAACAATGATAATGGTGGCACTACTGGTTACAGCTATACCTCCGCCATGCAGGGCCTTATCCCACCACGTGTAACCCACACCATGTCCATCGTACCTGAGGGGCCCTCGGGCACCCAAGCACCCTGGTGTCCACAAGGATAACTGCCCCACCCTTATATGTGGTCAGCGAACACACTATGGTGTGTGTATACTGTAGGTGCACTTTTAGGATAAAGGTACCTGCCGAGTGCTCTAGATAACGGGGAGGATCCGCCGATCCAGTGATGTCCTCCGTGACAAGTCCACCTCCGCGGGAGGTGGTATCCTGCAGAGTTATTCCACATGCAGATAGTCTCTCTCTCTCTTGTCCTGGTGGTCTGGTCCTAGACCACACTAGTCAGGGCCACGCAGCTTGCAGCTGTGTCCCTGGCTAATAAAGTAGCTATTGGTGCAGGGTCCTACCTAAGGGCCTGTCCCTGTAGCAGCCACAATCTTAGTGCATGAGTCGGTGCCTAGTGGGGCCTAGTGCAGAGGGTCACAAACCTCTGCACCTACCTCCTACCCTGTCCTTGTCCCAGCACCGACTGACTAGCAAGCCCTCAGCACGCCAAATGTATCTATCTTCTTGCAGGAGATCTCTGCAGTTCCATTGGCCTAGTCGCACCATGTGGTTAGTAGCCCCAGTGGCTGCTGGGTGCTGTAGTCCCCGCGGAACCTCTACTCTATTGGCGCCGCATGCGCCTATCGTGCTGCGTATGCTCGACTTTGTAATGGCAACGGCAATTCCTTATGCGCATGCGCAAACCAGGTAATGGCCGCTGCAACTCTTGGCCCTCCACTGCGCAGACGCGACGTTGTGCAAGATGGCGGCGCCATGCTGAGATGACTGCCGGAGCCTCCAGCGAGCCTGTCACCATCTGCACCCTCCACAACATCCCCCCACGGCATCGGATGTTAGGGGGGGGGATCAGAGTACTGGGTAGATATGGGGGACTTGGCTTCCTTCTAATTATTTTTTGGATATTCCTGGTTGTGCTATGCCATTTCTTTTTTCTATTGACTCTTGAGAAAAGCCTGATGTGGGAAACAGGAGAAGGATTCCTTAGCTCACATTTGAGCTGACAGAAGGAGCTGACAGAGAAGCCTGCACATAGACACTGTCTTGAGCACAAATGCTGTGCTTAGATCAAGACATCCAGACACCCAGAGACCCATATTTCCTGGACACAGAGGACCCAGGAACCTGTCAGAGGCTGAAATGGAGGGCCACCTGCTTAAGGTACTTCCTGAGACTTTGGGGTGATAGGCTGGTAATGGGACTATCCCTCCAGTCCTGCAGATAGGGCCTGAGGGAGTAAGTTAGCCCTTACAAAGGGATAGGAAGTTAGCCCTTACAAAGCCTCGATTGCCCACTTTACTGCGAGGCACTCTTTCTCAATCACTGAGTAATTGTTTTTCCTTGGGAACAATTTCCTACTCAGGAAAAGGATAGGATGTTCAACTCCCTCAAACTGTTGTGACAACACTGCCCCTAGCCCATTCTCTGATGCATCTGTTTGCACTATAAAAGGGCTGTTGAAGTCTGGGCTTCTAAGGATGGGACCCTCTGATAAAAAGATGTCTATGTCCTCAAAGGCTCTCTGACAATCCCTTGACCACACCACTTGTGTAGGGGCACACATTTTTGTGAGGTCCGTTAAAGGGGCTGCCACTTCCAAATAGTTGGGGATGAACCGCCGGTAGTACCCTGCTAAACCCAGCAGAGAGCGTACCTGCGTTTTTATTTGGGGGGTCGGAACTTCTTTCAGGGCAGCTACCTTGTCGGCTAGTGGCCTTACTTTTCCACCTCCCACTGCATACCCTAAATATTTGGTTTCTGCTTTACCCAAGGCACATTTGTTAGGGTTGGCTGTGAGCCCTGCCTCTCTTAGAGATTTGAGGACCGCTTTCAGCCTATTTAGATGGGCCCGCCAGTGTTTACTATAAATGACAATGTCATCTAGGTAGGCTGCGGCATAAGTCCTATGGGGCCTCAGTACCTTATCCATGAGTCTCTGAAATGTGGCTGGGGCTCCATGCAGTCCAAATGGCATTGTCACAAACTGGTATAAACCCATGGGAGTGGCAAAGGCTGTTTTGCATTTGGACTTTTCCTCTAAGGGTATTTGCCAGTATCCTTTTGTCAAGTCCAACGTGGATATATATTCCGCGTTACCAAGGGCGTCAATTAATTCGTCCACCCTTGGCATCAGATATGCGTCAAACTTGGATACCGCATTGACCTTTCGGAGGTCCACACAAAATCTTACCTTCCCATCGGGTTTAGGGACCATAACTAGTGGACTACACCACTCACTGCATGATTCCTCAATCACTCCTAAGTGTAACATTTCTTGTACCTCCTTCTCTACCAGAGCCCTATGACTTTCAGGCAACCTATAAGGACGGGAATGTACTTTTACCCCAGGTGCTGTCTTGATTGCATGGGAAATTAAGTTAGTTTGTCCTGGTAAGTCAGAAAAAACATCCTGGAATTGTGTAATTATTGCTAACAAGTCCCCTTTTTGTTCAGAGGACAACTGTTTACCCATTGGGATTTTATCGTCACTCACGATGTTCTCCCATGGAGGCTGAGGACCCAAGTCCGTTTCCTCCTCCACCGGGTGGATGAATAGAGACCGCTGCATCTTCCAGGGTTTCAGCAAGTTCACATGGTAAATTTGTTTACCCTTCCTGGACCCTGGTTGAGCGATCTCGTAATCCACATCACCCATACGACGGAGTACTTCGAATGGGCCTTGCCATTTGGCCAGGAGTTTACTCTCGCAACTGGGTAACAATAACATCACCTGGTCTTCTGGGTGAAACACTCTCATGTGAGCATTCTGATTGTAACGTCTCTCCTGACTGTCCTGGGCTGATCTAAGATTCTCCCTGGCAAAATGGCCGACCACATCTAGGCGCTTCCTAAGGTCTAGTACATATTGCAGGGTATTCTTAGAAGGGGACTGCTGTTCCTCCCAGGACTCCTTTAGGAGGTCTAGGATACCCCGTGGTTGGCGGCCATAGAGCAATTCAAATGGAGAGAATCCCATGGAGGCCTGGGGAACTTCCCGCACTGCAAACAGCAGAAAAGGGAGAAGTTCATCCCAGGCTCTCTTTTCTGAGTCTACAAATTTCTTCAGCATCCCTTTTAGAGTTCGGTTAAATCTTTCCACCAATCCATCAGTCTGTGGATGGTAGACCGATGTCCGAACAGACTTGACCTCTAGTAACTTTAAGACATCCTGCATCAGTTTAGCCATGAAATTTGTACCTTGGTCTGTCAACATAACCTGGGGAAGTCCAACCCGTGAGAACAGTTCCAACAACTTGTTGGCTACTTGCTTCACCGTTGCTGTTCTCAGGGGGAAAGCCTCAGGATACCTTGTTGCATAGTCCACTATTACAAGGATAAACCTGTGTTCTTTCGCAGAAGGTTCTAGAGGTCCTACCAAGTCTACCCAATTCTCTCAAAGGGAACTGACACCAAGGGTAGAGGAACCAAAGGGGCTGGTTTTTGTCCTTTTGGACTAGTTAGCTGGCACTCCGGACATGCTGCACATAGCTTAGCAATATCACTATGCATCCCTGGCCAATAGAATCGGGATGAAATACCCGAGTGACCACCCCAAGGGAAAGTATGGGCTAGAGTGAACACAGATTTAACAAACGCCTTGGGAACCAATATCTGTCTGGTGACCTCCCCTGTTTGTGTCTGCCTATTCACCCTATATAGGATATCCTTTGATAGCTCAAAATGGGGGAATACTATCACCCCCTGTGCATCTAAAATCTGTTCATCAATTTTCACCACCTTGTCATACTGTCTCGCAAGGACTGTGTCTTCCCTTTGCTTCTGGTGAAAGTCAGGGAGGTACAGGTCTGGTAAATCTCCAGGGCCCATATCCCCCTCCCTTTGGCCATCCCCAGCCATCACTTGTGACCTCTGACTACTAGAATGGTCACCTTGAGACCCAGATTTCTGCAACCAGTCCTGTTTGTCCAAGCGTCTTTGCTTCCGAGTCTTTTGAACCCGGTGTCTACTGGGAGAAAGGTCTGCCGAGAAGGGGAACAGTTTGCCAGGGTTCTCCTGAGCCCCAGAAGGAGGTTCCTCGTGAAAGACTGGGGCCATTAGGTCCGCAAAGAAAGGTCAGTCCTGACCGAGCACAACGGGGGCAGGTAGACAAGGAGTGACCCCTACTTCGAGGTAAGCCTCCTGACCTTTTACCTGTAGCCGGATTTTGGCCATCGGATAAGGTTTTAACTCGCCGTGTATACATTCTATGCTCCATGGGGAGTCAAAAGAACACACGTTGGGTGGTAACAGTTCCTGGAGGACCAGAGTTTTCCCAGAGCTCGAATCTACAAGGGCCTGGACGGTTTTTCCCCCAATCAGGGCTGGAAGTAGCCAGGGCTTGTAATTTTCCCCAGAAAAAGCAGAGGCGACGGTTCTGCTGAATGAACAATCCATCAGTGGACAGTCCACTGTTCTCCGCAGGCAAAACATGGAGAGGGTTCCCTCGCAGGAGGGGGCTGTGAATAGCGCTCCACTGGACGGGTTACTGGAAACCAGGCATTTGGTGGTTCCTGTGGGCGACGTCCTCGGAAGTTCCTCTCACTTTGCGACGAGCCGACATCCGGAAGGAGATGAGGGTCTCTGCGGGGACCAGCATTTGGACTCCGTACTTGCTGGAACGACTGCTCCTTCCTTTGAATTTGGCGGTTCTGTGATGGGCCGCAGGTTCCCCATTGATCGACCTCCCTCTTTGGGCGTCCGCAAGTGCCGGTGGAGTCGGGTCCAGGACACTCTCCTGCTGCTCAGCCCCAAGGAAGTTCTCCACGAGTTGGACCGCCAAAGCTAGGGTTTCAGCAGCGTGGCGTTTTACCCACGAGCGTGCGGGAGGGGGTATTACTTGTAGAAATTGTTCCAAAACCACCTGCTCAAGAATTGCCTCCTTGTGCACTTCTTGGGTTGTATCCAGCGCGTACACAAGTCCAATAATTGCTGAGCGAGGACCCGGGGTCTCACCTTAGCGGTGTACTTCATGTTCCGGAACTGCTGCCGGTAGGTCTCTGGGGTCAGACCTAAGTGATCCAGTATGGCGGCTTTTACTTGGCGGTAATCCATTGCCTGATCTGTAGGGAGGCCCGGATATGAGGCCTGGGCTTCACCTATGAGGAGCGGGGCCAAAGCAGTTGCCCAGCGATCTGCAGCCGAGCCCTGAGCTTCGGCGACTCTTTCAAATGTTAGTTAAAAAGCCTCTGGATCCTCATTCGGAGCCATTTTCCTCAGGAGTATCGGGGGTCTGCTGGCCAGTTCTGCACCGGCAGACCCTTGGAATTGGGTCAGCAGCTTGGCAATCCGCTCATCCTGTGCTGTCTGTAGTCTTTCATCTCTCTCCGCTTGCAGCCGGGCCTGCTCGCACAGAAACGCTTTCAACATTTCTTCCATTCTTGTGTGTGTTTGTGTGGCCCTTTAACTGCAGGAGCCTTTTGAAAAAAAAATCAAATCTCACTTCTTGACAACCATATGTTGCAGGGTACATGCAACTACACACATGGGTTTCTTGACAAGGCTGTTTTATTTTGCCTTGAAAAATATACAGCACAAAAAACAAAAATAGCTCTTTTTCAGCAACAAACGAAAATGGCTTTTCCTTCAGCAAACCGAACAAAACAGTTTATATATATATATATATATATATATATATACAGCTTCCCTTTTTCTATGCAGGGGACAGACAGTTCACAGTTTCACTACTTTGCTACTCAGACCTTGTTTTCAGGAATCACTTTAGCAGCTTACTCCTCTCTCATCAACAGCAAGCTCCATGTGTCTACAACCTGGGTTTTAACACACCTTGATTAGGCAGCTGGGATCCAACTAATTGTTCTGAGGTTCCCAGCTGAAGTTTAACCTAGTCAGTGCTGCACTGCAGACTAGACATAGGTTTTCCAGGCATATAACTGGTGGCTTTTATTTACCCTGTCACACATACTATATCCACTAAGCTCTGTTATCATATAAGCATACTGTATCCACTAAGCGCTGTTATGATATAAGCATACTATATCAACTAAGCGCTGTTATCATATAAGCATACTATATCCACTAAGCGCTGTTATAATATAAGCATACTATATCCACTAAGCGCTGTTATTATATAAGCATACTATATCCACTAAGCTCTGTTATCATATAAGCATACTATATCCACTAAGCTCTGTTATCATATAAGATACTATATCCACAAAGCTCTGTTATTATATAAGCATACTATATCCACTAAGCTCTGTTATCATATAAGCATACTATATCCACTAAGCGCTGTTATCATACAGTATAAGCATACTATATCCACTAAGCTCTGTTATCATATAAGCATATTATATCCACTAAGCGCTGTTATCATATAAGCATACTATATCCACTAAGCGCTGTTATCATACAGTATAAGCATACTATATCCACTAAGCTCTGTTATCATATAAGCATATTATATCCACTAAGCGCTGTTATCATATAAGAATACTATATCCACTAAGCGCTGTTATCATATAAGAATACTATATCCACTAAGCGCTGTTATCATATAAGCATACTATATCCACTAAGCGCTGTTATCATATAAGCATACTATATCCACTAAGCGCTGTTTTTATATAAGCATACTATATCCACAAAGCTCTGTTATTATATAAGCATACTATATCCAGTAAGCGCTGTTATTATATAAGCATACTATATCCACTAAGCGCTGTTATTATATAAGCATACTATATCACTAAGCTCTGTTATCATATAAGCATACTATATCCACTAAGCGCTGTTATTATATAAGCATACTATATCCACTAAGCGCTGTTATCATATAAGTATACTATATCCACTAAGCGCTGTTATTATATAAGCATACTATATCCACTAAGCGCTGTTATCATATAAGTATACTATATCCACTAAGCGCTGTTATTATATAAGCATACTATATCCACTAAGCGCTGTTATTATATAAGCATACTATATCCACTAAGCGATGTTATTATATAAGCATACTATATCCAGTAAGCGCTGTTATTATATAAGCATACTATATCCACTAAGCGATGTTATTATATAAGCATACTATATCCAGTAAGCGCTGTTATTATATAAGCATACTATATCCAGTAAGCGCTGTTATTATATAAGCATACTATATCCAGTAAGCGCTGTTATTATATAAGCATACTATATCCAGTAAGCGCTGTTATTATATAAGCATACTATATCCACTAAGCGCTGTTATTATATAAGCATACTATATCCACTAAGCTCTGTTATCATATAAGCATACTATATCCACAAAGCTCTGTTATTATATAAGCATACTATATCCAGTAAGCGCTGTTATTATATAAGCATACTATATCCAGTAAGCGCTGTTATTATATAAGCATACTATATCCAGTAAGCGCTGTTATTATATAAGCATACTATATCCACTAAGCGCTGTTATTATATAAGCATACTATATCCACTAAGCGCTGTTATCATATAAGCATACTATATCACTAAGCTCTGTTATTAAATAAGCATACTATATCCACTAAGCTCTGTGAAGGTTGACACGGCAACGACGTTGTGGAATATGTCACACCTAACCTGGTGTTACTCCCATCCAGATACGGAAATAGTGCAAAACAATATGCAAAATCCCTACTGCAGTGTCTGGATGAGAGTAACAGTGGGCTTAGGTACTGTATGATTTAAATAAAGTAGCATTTTTGCATTATTTCACTCTTCTCTCCTCAAAGACCAACTGCAATGTGTGGCTGAGAGTAGCACCAAGACTTAGTGGCGTCACGTTATTGAAGAGAATGTGTCAATATCCTGAAATAAGATGACATTTACCCTAGGCCAGGAGTGGCCAACTCCAATCCCCAAGGGCCACCAAAAGCCCAGGTACTAAGGATATCCCGGCTTCAGCACAGGTGGCTCAATCAGTGGCTCAGGGTAAAGAGAAAAGTCCAGGCACACGGTCTTATCACAAAGTAGAAAATTTAATCCAGCATAAATCCAGCGTTTCGGCTGCACACAGGCAGCTTTTGTCAAGGTTCGAGCCTGCCTGCGTGCAGCCGAAATGTTGGATTTATGCTGGATTAAATTTTCTACTTTGTGATAAGACCGTGTACCTGGACTATTCTCTTTACCCTGATACCACTTGGGGACCTGGTTGGACGACCCCCCTTGGTCTGTGGGCACCGGCAGGTGACATTATAGTGCTTCATTGATTGTGTGCCAGATCACCTCTTTCAATCAGTGGCTCAGTCATTACTGAGCCACTGATTGAGCCACCTGTGCTGAAGCAGGGATATCCTGCAAACCTGACCTGTCGGTGGCCCCCGAGGACTGAAGTTGGACACTCCGGCCTTATTCTTATGATTAAGCTCTATATGGTTGTTATTTTGACATGTAACAAGCTTCGTGGATACGGCGTTGACCTCAGAGCCAATAACACCTGTTCCTCTTTTAGGTCACATCACATTAATTGCGATAATGTAACAGAGTCTAGTGTATCTGGGCCAAAGACCACAGTTAGTCCCTCCAACAGCTTCTCCCAGGTGGAGTAAGGTGATTTTCATGGACTGATATGACTCCTGTAATTTGAGACTGTTCCTGCTATGTTGATTGGTAACATTTTATCAGTCAGTGCGCCAAGGACCTTTTGTTCTCTTGTAAATCACATTGTTGTATAAGTTTCTATGGATAGACTTATCATATCCTGAGGCAGCCATCTTTTAACCGTTATCACTTTATTTGGTTGGGATATCTCGTATTATATTGTCACTGTTATTTATTTAATTATCAATTGAATTGAATTGTCACTATTGGGGCATCAGTATAGTATTAGTATATTTGTGTGTTATATTGGTTTTTCACTAGTATATGGTCAATAGGTTGAGCGCTTTGTATATGCACCATTAGTTCAATTTCACACATCATATTCTTTTTGAGGTAACAGTGAATTTGTTTTCAGAATGAATCATTTATCTGCCAGGTAATTTATCAAATAAATTGTGATTTATTTTTTAAAGACATAACCATTTACTATTCCTATTACCTGTTACTTTTTCCCCCTCTTATAATTGCTTACTGTATGTACAAACACGTCGCCGTACTGCAATAAACCGTATATCCTCCGTGATTAAAATAGAAGTACAGCAAAGATTGGAAGTTTATCCTCATTCATTTTCCTCGAAAATCCCAGAAGTTAAAAAAAAAGATGGATTGCAACTGTCACCGCTGTTATCCATGTCATCTGGTTTATTATGTGTCAAAAATGTATTAGTCATTTTCTTGGCAGACTGCACTGGTGCAACTCGATCTTGAAGAGCATTGTGGGACTAGATTACCATTTGGTGGTACAATGCGAAAATCCATCACATCAATTTAATTGAAGGGGAAAAAAAAAACCTTAGAGCCTGATAACTATATTGACCTTTTACAGCATATAAATAATACTTGTGAAATGCAGTTAACTTGCTTTCAAATATCCTTTTTTTTTTTAAAGAGTATTAGTGAAGTACTAGTGTATTGTTCCATGGATTGTAAACTCATCCAAAACAATTCTTGTACTGCAATTGTAAAGCGCTTTGTGTCCCACTGGAAAAGCGCTATATGAAATAAAGTTATTATATGGAATAAAGTTATTATTTTACATTTAATTAGGAATTATGCTTTAGCTGATAGTATATTTTCAACTGTTTTCTGTTTACCAGAAGGTGGCAATAGTGATCTACTGCTACATATATGCATGTGTATATTTCTATGCGCACACGCATGTGTTGATATATTATATACATATATATACACACACATACATTTCAATATCAATTATAATAATCATTAGAATTTTTTATTTTTTTTGCAATTCTTCTGAATATCTATTTTTAATGATTTATCAAAGACTTACCTTGATATAGGGATGACTCTCATGGCAGTATCTTAACATTGATTAACTGGCAATCATTCATGGCATTCTCAAAGCAACAATATTGTTTGAACGAAGAAGTGATAACGTTGGGTTATACTACAATATATCATACAGAATATTTAAACATTGACAGGGATTTAACTATTGCTCGTCATCGTTTTCTTTTTAACGAAGATTTGTAACACAAAAATGCTAATTGACCCCAAATATCAATTAGTTGTCTTTAGATATTATCATAAATCCTTTAAGGCAGGGGGGCTCATCTCCAGTACACAAGCCTCCCCAACAGGTCAGGTTTTCAGTATATCCCAGCTTCAGCACAGGTGGATCAATCAGAGTCTCAGTGAAAGACTGAGCCACCTGTGCTGAAGCTGGGATATCTTGAAAACCTGACCTGATGGGGCGGGGGCTTGTGGACTGGACTTGAGCACCCCTGCTTAAAGGGTTATTCATTAAACTGTGACAGTGCTGATTGAGGCCCTAGGATACGGGAAATCCCATTAAATCCAACAAGTTAATGAATTAACCACTTTGTCCTTTTATAATATTGTGCATCAAAAATCCTTTCTGGACTTATTATTACATAACATTGTACCAAGTCCTGAAGTATAAGAAATCTTATAGGCAATGTGAATCCTCTATACAGTAAAGACTTGTATAGTGTAATCAGTTAAAGGGTTGTGCCATCTAGAACCAATTGAAGCTGTTGGCAAAGTCATAATTAGTGGGTTAAATATATTTGATTAAGGTCTTAAAATAAAAGTAAGAAGTATAGTTATTGATTTGTGAATGTATTTTTTTTTTCAATTTGAATGTTTACATGGTATGCAAATTCTTTGGACGGTGTTATTAATCTTTAACTAACCTATTTCATGATTAGCACCCAGAATCCACAGGTCTATTGCGAATCTAAATACTTTGTCTTTTGTTCTTTGTTTGTAAAATAATGATGATGTTGTGATTCGACTAAGGGGAAAGTAGTAAATTCAAACCGCGCTCTTGCTTCCTAACAAGATCTTGAAGTAGATCAACTCTTCCCTCTTGCAGCTGATGTGATGTGAAGACACCCCTCCTCCACCGATTCCATCGTAGGATGGCTCCAAACGTCAGGTGTCAATAGAAAATTAAACACAAGAGCGCACCAAGGGTCAAGATTTAATAAAAACAAATTGATAAATAACAAGTAAAAACTTACATATAGGGATATATAAGTCCAGTAGAGCAGTGCAGTCGTGGTGGTGTCCTGGGCGCAGGGGGATGGTGCTGAGGCTTACTAGTCAGTCCCGCATGCTGGGGCTGCCTGGCTCGACACCACATTGTTCTTCCATCCGGGTTGCGGCTTCTCGCAGGACCCGTGAATAGTAGCCCGCCTCAAACGCCGGTTCCCCAATGAAACTCACTCCGGCGAGCCGAAAGAGTCTCTGGTTGTTATTAGGAGTGCTGGGGCTTGTAACACCAAGGGGTTTGTATTCAAAGCATCAGAGCAGGTATATGCAAACACGTGGCGTTTCAGGACAGACACGTCCTCTCCTCAGACCATACACCTTGTATTTGTCATTGGGGAACCGGCGTTTGAGGCGGGCTACTATTCACGGGTCCTGCGAGAAGCCGCAACCCGGAAGGAAGAACAAAGGTGTCGAGCCAGGCAGCCCCAGCGTGCGGGACTGACTAGTAAGCCTCAGCACCATCCCCCTGCGCCCAGGACACCACCAGGACTGCACTGCTCTACTGGACTTATATATCCCTATATGTAAGTTTTTACTTGTTATTTATCAATTTGTTTTTATTAAATCTTGACCCTTGGTGCGCTCTTGTGTTTCATTTTCTAAGGGGAAAGTAGAATGAGTCCTTGATCAGCTGGAATTTCAAAGCACCAGGTGAAATGAATAAAATCTATTCATTTTTCAGACAATGGAAATAAATAATTTTTTCGTTGTAAGTATGATCAAACCTTTCTAAGGTAGACAATTACATTGATAAGTTGTTTAACACATTAAAGGAGTCTCTATGTCAGGGCTGCACAACACGCGGCCCGCGTGCGGCCCTCGATGAGATTTAAAAAAATAAAAATAAATAAACTTTGAAAAAAAAAAAACTTTGAAAAACAAAAACTTTGAAAAAAAAAAACTTTGAAAAAAAAAAATGGCGGCGATTCCCCGCGGTCCCGGCACGCATGCGCAGGGCCCGCTCCCGCTCCTTGTTCCCTTCCCCCCGTCCACCCCCCCCCGCTCGCAACGTGGGACGGAGGGGGAAGTCACAGCCAGCTGAGCTCTTCTGCGGCCGCTCCCCCCCCCTGATCCGAACGTGGATATGTGCAGGGGGGTGAGGTGAGGTGCAAGGGGTGAGGTGCAGGGGGGTGATTGGAGGTGCAGGGGGGGTGATTGGAGGTGCAGGGGGGTGATTGGAGGTGCAGGGGGGTGAGGTGCAGGGGATGTGATGTACAGGAGGGGGGAGGTGATGTGCAGGAGGGATGATGTGAGGTGCAAGGGGTGAGGTGCAGGGGGTGAGGTGCAGGGGTGATTGGAGGTGCAGGGGGGTGATTGGAGGTGCAGGGGGGTGAGGTGCAGGGGATGTGATGTGCAGGAGGGGGGAGGTGATGTGCAGGAGGGGTGATGTGAGGTGCAGGGGTGATTGGAGGTGCAGGGGTGATTGGAGGTGCAGGGGGGTGATTGGAGGTGCAGGGGGGTGATTGGAGGTGCAGGGGGGTGAGGTGCAGGGGATGTGATGTGCAGGAGGGGGGGGGGTGATGTGCAGGAGGGGTGATGTGAGGTGCAGGGGTTGAGGTGCAGGGGGGATTGGAGGTGCAGGGGGGTGATCGGAGGTGCAGGGGGGTGATTGGAGGCGCAGGGGGGTGATTGGAGGCGCAGGGGGGTGATTGGAGGTGCAGGGGGGTGATTGGAGGTGCAGGGGGGTGAGGTGCAGGGGATGTGATGTCCAGGAGGGGGGAGGTGATGTGCAGGAGGGGTGATGTGAGGTGCAGGGGGTGAGGTGCAGGGAGGTGATTGGAGGTGCAGGGGGTTGATTGGAGGTGCAGGGGGGTGATTGGAGGTGCAGGGGATGTGATGTGCAGGAGGGGGGAGGTGATGTGCAGGAGGGGTGATGTGAGGTGCAGGGGGGTGATGTGAGGTGCAGGGGGGTGATTGGAGGTGCAGGGGGTGATTGGAGGTGCAGGGGGGTGATTGGAGGTGCAGGGGGGTGATTGGAGGTGCAGGGGGTGAGGTACAGGGGATGTGATGTGCAGGAGGGGGGGGGGGGGGTGATGTGCAGGAGGGGTGATGTGAGGTGCAGGGGGTGAGGTGCAGGGGTGATTGGAGGTGTAGGGGTGATTGGAGGTGCAGGGGTGATTGGAGGTGCAGGGGTGATTGGAGGAGCAGGGGTGATTGGAGGTGCAGGGGGGTGATTGGAGGTGCAGGGGGTGAGGTGCAGGGGTTGTGATGTGCAGGAGGGGGGGGGGTGATGTGCAGGAGGGGTGATGTGAGGTGCAGGGGTGATTGGAGGTGCAGGAGAGAGTGATGTGAGGTGCAAGGGGAGAGAGTGATGTGAGGTGCAGGGGGGAGAATGATGTGAGGTGCAGGGGGGGAGAGTGATGTGAGGTGCAAGGGGAGAGAGTGATGTGAGGTGCAAGGGGAGAGAGTGATGTGAGGTGCAAGGGGAGAGAGTGATGTGAGGTGCAAGGGGAGAGAGTGATGTGAGGTGCAAGGGGAGAGAGTGATGTGAGGTGCAGGGGGAGAGAGTGATGTGAGGTGCAGGGGGAGAGAGTGATGTGAGGTGCAGGGGGGAGAGTGATGTGAGGTGCAGGGGGGGAGAGTGGTGTGAGGTGCAGGGGGGGAGAGTGGTGTGAGGTGCAGGGGGGGAGAGTGGTGTGAGGTGCAGGGGGAGGAGAGAGGTGTGAGGTGCAGGGGGGGGAATGTGGTGTGAGGTGCAGGGGGGGAGAAGGATGTGAGGTGCAGGGGGGTGGGATGTGTGTGGTGTGCAGGGGGGTATTGTGTGTTTGATGTATAGAGGGAGATGGGGGTATGAGAGATAGATGGGGAGTATCGCAAAGGTTGATAGTGAGGGGTTCTGGGGGAGATATGAGCATGATGATGAGGGGTGCTGGAGGAGATATATGAGGATGATGATGATGATGATGATGATGATGAGAGGTGCAGGAGGAGAGATGATGATGATGATGATGATGATGATGATGATTTTACCCGTGCGGCCCAATTTTTTTTCCTTGGAGCAGTTCGGCCCTTCTCGCTTTACGAGTTGTGCAGGCCTGCTCTATGTAATAGGTTCAGTAAACCTTTGGCACTGTCTGATCCATGCAGGAGAGCTTAACATTAGACACTTATTTAGGTCAAACAGTACAGAATATGCACGAATAATAGTACGCTCAACTAACCTGATGTATTCCCGATAAAATATATATCAGGCGACTCCAGAAATTCAGGTCATTTACTATAAAAATAACATTAAACATAAATAGAACTTCACAAAGACATTGTATAGTCATATCATTTATTATTTACTATGGAATACTTTTAACATTTGATGCCTCTTTTGGCTTTACAAATACTACTTTCTCTAAATGAAAGAAGATAATGGGGCAGCTTTTTAATGGGGTCTGTGTCATAGGAGAGAATAGATTTAGAAATCTTACAGTAGCGTCGTCATCAGTTGTTTTAAAGAGGCAATCCAAACAGTTACATTTAAAAAAAAAAATCTTTGTTTTTGTTTTAATATATGCAACCTTGGGTTACCTTTACTGAAAACTAATTACCTAAGCTGCAGATCGATTAGTTCTTCCTTGATTGATCAGCAAAATCTTGCTTCCCAGGGTTCACTAAATGGCGGCTTTTCAGTTTCAAATCAATCCTTCAGTCAGTGTAACTCAGCAGCTACAATATATTCTTATTACTAAGGTAACATTATCGATTATTACAGTTTGCAGCTCGAACTGCTCGGAATATTGGCAACAAATGATCCCAAACATTAAAGTGTTACAAATATGTTGCACTGCTGGGGAAGTGGCTAAAACCTGCTATAGAAATCAAAGGGTGCTCAGTATATGAAAACTCATTTAAAAAAATGGCATTAAGAAGTTGAATAAAAAAATAAAAATAAAAATGCAGTAAGTAACTAATACTACAGAACAGATTTATTTAAACACACACACACACACACACACACACACACACACACACACACACACACACACACACACACACACACACACACACACACACACACACACACACACACACACACACACACACACACACACAATATAGCATGGATTGCCTCGTTAAAGCCTATGTATGTAAAACCCTTATGGCAAAGAACCGTTGTGTACAGAGGTTATTGCACCTGATGACATGTGCCCGCGGGTACAATAGGGCAATAGGGCCCCCTTTTTTTGCGCATGGCTAATCCTATATCACAAACAGGAAAGTGTTACAATGATCTTGCACTGCTTGGGATGTGAGCAAAGCCCGCTATAGAAAACAAAGGATGCTCAGTATATTAAAACTCAGGGGGGGGGGGGGGGGGGGTGCATGACTCAGAGCTGTGCAGTCGCAGCTCAGCTCAGCTCCTCAATCCCTGAGCCAAAAGAGGCACAAAATTCAATTAGAACTTTTAATAAATTACCCTGGATTGATCCAACCTCAGGGGCTTGGACCTCCAGAGCAGCTGAACACCTGCCATCTGACCCTAAGGCTATCCTACACCATTTTGCTGCCCCTTAAAACCCCGGGTGATTTCCCTGCATCCAGCTCCCCTTAAGACACCCAAGATGGCCACCGGACTCGTGCAGCCCTACTGATCCAGGAGAGCCGAGACCGTAAGGCTGCCCGGAGGCGATCAATATATATTGATTAAAAAAATGTAGTGATTCCCTTTTCCCCCCCACCTGCTCTCATTATTCAACTCTATCATGGCAGATGCTGTTTTCCCTACGAATATGCTGCAAGCTTCTATCTCCCTCATCCATAAGGGGGGAAAGGATCCCTCGGCTTGCGGGAGCTACCACCCAATATCACTGATTAATACAGACATAAAAAATGTTGAAACACAAACTAGGCCTGCCGCTCAACCTATATTATAAAAAAAATGTTGCCAAGATATTGGCGAATAGATTGGTAAAGATTCTCCCCTCTTTGGTTCATCCTGACCAGTTGGGCTTTATCCCAGGCAGACAAGCCGCTGACAATATTAGGAGGATCATAGAACTTATGGCATGGGCAGCACAGAGAGATGTCCCCTCCATGTTGCTTAGCCTAGACGCAGAAAAGGACTTTGACCGAATTGACTGGGTATATATGAAGGGGTCACTGAAGGCTTTTGGTTTCTCGGGCATTTTCTTTAAAGCAGTTATGGCCCTCTACTCAAATCCCACAGCGATAGTCAAAAGCCAAGGCTTCCCTTCATCCCAATTTGAGATAAAGAGTGGCACGAGACAAGGATGCCCCCTATCCCCTCTTATTTTCGCCCTCTGTATGGAACCTCTAGCGGCACATATCCGACATAACTCAAATATCTCGAGCCTGGAGGTTGGGGGACAAACTGGCCCTTTTTGCTGATGATGTTATCGTGACGGTAGCAAAACCTCTATCAACCCTGCCAAAACTGTTCAATGAACTCGCCATTTTCAACAAACTATCCGGTTTTAAAATAAACAACAGCAAGTCAGAGGCCTTAAATATCAATCTAAGGCAGGAGACAGTAAAACTAATCAAACTCAACTTTGATTTCAAATGGCAACAATCCTCTTTGAAATATCTGGGAATGTTCTTGACCAAGGACTATGACTCCCTATACCAGGCCAATTACCCCAAAATGTTGAAGATACTGAAAGCCGATCTTATTGTATGGACTAAATTCAATATATCCTGGATGGGGAGAGTCCAATCGGTGACAATGAATCTGTTACCCAGACTGCTCTGTCTTTTCCAGACCCTCCACATTCCTATTATACCCTCACACATAGCCAAACTCCAATCTTTAGTCTCCAAATTTATCTGGAACAAAAAGAGACCCAGATTTAAGCGCAGGTTGCTAACTAGACCCACTAGAGCAGATGGCCTAGCACTCCCCTGTCTTTTCTCTTACTATGGAGCAGCACAAGCCAGTCAAGGGTAGCTTGGCACACCAACCTATCGCTCAGGAGATGGGTTTCTGTTGAGGCGCATTTTATACACTCAACCTCAATAGAAAAGATTCTCTGGCTTCCCTCCCAGGTAGGCCTTCTGACTCACCCCTCCTTGCCGAAAATCACACACTCTCTCTCGGAATGTGGGACAGGCTTAAGTTTAAATACAAGCTTAATAGCCCAAATTCCCTAATAACCCCCATCTACGGGAACAAGGATTTTTTTGCCAGAGTGTTCCAAACAAATGTTCACAACTTGGAGACAAGCAATTATTAGCAGACTTCTAGACATTAGCCACGACTTTAAGATTACTCCCTTTGACAATCTGGTAAAAGATAGAGGAATTCCGTCAGGTGAAATTTTTCGATATCTTCAGATTAGGGCTTTCTATGCTAAAGTTATGCCCACTGAACCTGTCTCACCAGAGGTTGATCTCGAGGTTACATGGCAAATTCTCCGTTCCAGCTGCAGAATCCCAAGATAAGCTTAGTTTTATGAAAAAAATGGGAGAATGACCTAGGGGAGGAACTGGAGGCTGACGACTGGGTGGAGATTTTTGAATCGGTGGCTAAAAGCTCTATTTGGTCAACCATCCGTGAGATCGCATATAAAGTTATGACTCGCTGGTACAACACACCCGAGAATATTGCTAAACATGTTCCAGGTTACTCCCCCATGTGTCCCAAAGGCTGCGGTGAAGTAGCCTCCCTTCTAGATATGTGGTGTTCCTGCCCTCAGGTGCAGGACCTTTGGAGACAAGTGAAGTCCTGGATCTGAATCCAGGATTCTGGGTTCAGAGATTCCCATGGACCCATGGTGGTTCCTACTAAACAAACTACTTCAGGAACACACTAGGGCTACAAATAAGCTATTAACTCATAATACCACAGCGACAAGATGCTCCATTGCGAGTCTATAGAAGCAAGACAAATTTCCATCAATCTTGTCCATCAGAAACCAGGTGTGGTTTATATGTATGATGGAAAAACTGACTCGCTTTCTAAATGACACATATGACAATTTCCAGAAGGTTTGGCTGCCCTGGATAGCTCATGCAGGTAGTCCACACATAGACCTGGGTTCTTTGAGCCTATAGCCTCTGGGACCAACTTGTCCCACTCCCCCACCAAAAACTGTTTCCCCACCCCTTCCCCTCTCCTTCCCCCCTTTTAACCTCCCTTTTTTCTTTTATGTACCCCCCCCTTAATACCCAACTTTGAATGTTATTCTTTCTGTATATCTCTGCTCAAAAAACCCCAATAAAAACCTCATGAAAAATGGCATTAAGAGTTGAATTTATTTTTTTTAGTAAGTATTATCTAATACTACAGAACTGATTTAATTTAAAAACAAACAAACAAAACAAAAATCACCCATGTAAAGTATTGCTTTAATTGCTCCTTTAAAAGTCTATTTCTGCATCAGCTTTTTTGACAAATAAATCAAGAACTGTTGCTCTTTGTCTCTTGGCAAGATGAGTGTAGAGCACCCAGCCAAACAGTGAGCAAATAGTTTTCCATCTTGGTCTTGAAATAATAAAGGTTCCGAAAGCAAAAGAAATCTTTTGGCATATTATGCATCTCCATGACAACGCAGCGTCAAATGACATTGCCAACTGGAAACTGGGATGGTAGATACAATAGATATCTTTAAGAAAAATGTATAAATCTTTTATGAAAGGTATAGGGATATACCAAATAGGTAAACATAGTAAGCATGTTGATGCAGGGAAAAAAAACTAATTGCAATTACTGGAGTCAGGAACGAATTTATTTTTCCTTTTATGAGACTCAATTGGATAATGTTTCACTGTGGTTTTTTATTTGCCTTCCACTGGATCAATTTAACTACAAATATAGGATAAGTATCTCAGGCGCTTACATTTAACATATGTTGAAATGAATGGACATATGTCTTTTTTCAACCTCATTTACTATGTAACTATATGATATATATATATATATACAGTATATATATATATAAACTGTAAATATTACTGTATGCTCATTTGCATGTCTTAGACAGGTCTGCAACCCGGTCTTTCCCCATTATCACCCAGCATACAGCGCTTCCACTGCAGCAAGGGATTCTGGGAAATGACATGCAAATGAGCACTCAGTGCCACCTTTTGTCTCAAGCTCGTATTACACAAGCAACTCCTCAAGCCAATGCATGCTGTTTTAAACACAGCTTTTAGACAGAGGCTGGGATGAGATGAGATGCAAAGCCATTGAAGCCACTCACCAGTGTGAGGTTGGTCTAATAGCTAAGCAGTTTGAGACTAGACTAGGTAATCACCACTATTATTAAGGTTATGGTGGGTAAAAAAAGTGACAAAAACCCTCCACAGTAAAGCATAAAGCAACTGTAAATATTACTGTATGCTCATTTGCATGTCTTAGACAGGTCTGCAACCCTGTCTTTCCCCATTATCGACCAGCATACAGCGCTTCCACTGCAGCAAGGGATTCTGGGAAATGACATGCAAATGAGCACTATATATATATATGTACACACACACATAACTAAAATGGCAATAGCCGTGTTAATCCAATTGCGATAGTGTAGAATAAAGGAGTTTTTCAGTATTAGGTGATACCTTTTTTATTTGGACTAACAAATTATGTCATAGGACAGGCTTTCGAGAGTTCTCCTCTCTTCCTCAGGTCAGCAATATTGATTTACAAAGGAATCTATGGCTAAAACAGAGATTAGGAAAGCAGAAAACAAACAAACACCCCCCCTCCCCCCCAGAGATGTAGATAAGGTAGGATGAGAAAGGGATATTTCAAGACATTGGAATGGTAATAAAACCGTGACAAGGAACAGCATGTAGGGGGAAGGGGATGCTGTGATAGGTGGATGGGGGGGGGGGGGTGAGGGGGAAGGGGGGGAGGGGTACGTGGCTAACAACAATATCAGAGAGCCAGGCAGGATAATTACAACAAATTATGATAGTGTGTGAAAAACCCCATATCCGCATTAAGCCCTCTTGTTTTGGTATCAAAGAGTCTTATCATTCTGAGTTCAAATATTTTCCGTTCTTGGGTGCTTTTAAATATTCCATTGAGTATTTAGATTTTAAATCATTTATGGAATGATCTGGTTGTGAGAAGTGATGTCCCACAGGTGAGAAGTATCTTCCTTCTTCGTGGTGTTGTATAGAGTGTCTGTGCATATTCATTCTGCCTTGTAGCTTTTGGCTGGTTTCGCCAAGGTAGCATCCTTGGTCACATTTGTTGCATTGAATCATATAAACCACATTCCTGGATGTGCAGCAGTATGATCCTTTAACAGTGAGTGTTCCATGGTTGTGACTGGCTGTGGGATCTTGGCATATATGTTTGCAGCGTGTGCTGTACGGTTTTGTGCCATTATCAGTTTCTTCGAGTTCGTTATGTAGTTTTCTGTTGACTAATATCTGTTTGAGGTTTGGTGGTTGCCATACATAACTATATACTTATTATGTTATAATGTCGCTTATTCCAATGTCTATTTTGTGACATGCTATATAAAGGCTTCAACCTACAGTAATAAATTAAAACTATAATCACACATATATCATTTATAATAGTTTGAGGATGGAATTTTAAAATTATTATCCAATCTCCATAGTTGTGAGGATTCAACTACGTGAGATTAGAATGTTCCGGATCAAAATCTGACGATGTAAGAAAAAAATTCTAATGAACAGATGTGAAATGTATTGGGGTTTGCAAAAAGGAGATCTATAAAATACATAAGAGATAACAAGTCAGAATACTTCTTTCAGAACAATTCTGACATCTCATGTTCTATAAGGTCAGGCATGTGGTGTTATATATATAACACTTGTTTTTGGTGCATGAGTGACAGGGAGATAAAGTGACTTGCCTAACGTCACAAGGAACCAACACTGGGAATTGAACCAGGTTCCACCGGCTTCAAACTCAGTGCCAGTCGGTGTCTTTACTCACTGAGCCGCTCCTTCTCCCTTTGTCAATATACCCAGACTTCAGCAGCACATGGAACTCCTTGGTTATCATTGATCTAAATGGAAGTCATAACTGTGAAACTCATGTAATGCCATAGTTACTTTGAGTCAGAATTAGACCGTTACATATCCAAATTAGCAGTAGTAGTGCCGAGCTTTAAGTAGCCGTGCATCATATTTCTCTTCCCTGCCTCTTCAACTCTGCAGCGTAGGTAGATAATCTGCTTTTATTCCCTTCTATTAGCTGAATGTATTACACAGATCTGTTACCATAACAACCACTTCCCTCACCGGTAAATATATACATCTAGATCACCATGAGCTGGGATGACGAGACGGAATGGCGCAGAAGCAGCCTGCAGAACAGGCATGTGAATTCATATATTGTAAAGTTGAAAGAAACTAGCTCTTATTACCTTGTTTGGCTTGCTACTAGGTAACTTGTCCATTAAAATATCGATTGCTTGCAAAGGATGGTATTGTACCAGTTCCCAATATCATGTTACAGAGCACATACAGTACATCTTTTTAATTTTTTTTTTGGAACAAATCGCTTTAAAGCTGCAGACCAAGCAATATCCTACATGTTTTTTTTTTTTTTTAAATAAATCAGTTCTGTACTATGAGAATATACTTATAGCATTTTTTTTAAAATAACTCGAAATGACATTTTTAACGTATTATAATGCCATTGAAATATTTTTTTACAATAAAAAACGTAATATAGAATAAACCACAACATTATTGCATGGATGTAACTTTTGGGGGTAACAGTTATCATTATATCCATTTTAACTCCTGGAGTATATATTAATATAATGCAATCCCCTCTTATGTATGTATGTATATCTTTATATAGTGCCATCCAGGTACATAGCGCTGTACAATACACGTGACATAATATTATAACACATAATGGGAATAAGTGCTTCAGACATACAACAATAGGAAAAGGAGTCCCTGCCCCGAAGAGCTTACAATCTAAGTAGTAAGTGGGGAGAACTTACATAGACAAAAGGAGGGTGTTCTGGTAAGTGCGTCAGCACGGGGCCAAGATCAGTGCATATGAGATGTATAGTATCAGCCAATGAAGCTACCCATATGCTTTGTATCGAAATGTCTAAACTAGAGGTTGACTGCGTTTTCCTTTAGGGTGTAAAAAGATTTAAATGACAACAATTTAAAATAATCCTAATATTGATTAAAATGCATGGATTGTGGTAACAAAAATGACCGCCTCATTAAATCCATGCTACCATGTCTACAGGGAGAAGATAGGGCAACATTAGACATTGTGATGCAAATCGGTACCCTAATGATGCCTGTAAGGCTTCTAGAAGAAAAATTGCAGCTTTTCTTAATAATTTTGATAGTGAAAAGGTTGGGCTCACAAAGAAACTTCATATAACGTGTGTAAAATCAAATAACAAATTACATTGATAACATCAATCAGTCTATTGGCATAACATGCATGCAGTCATCTAATTAAATGTGTAGAGGATTTATCCATTAGGAATAACAATAGATAACAAAAATAAATCAGGTAATGGCTCTTGGCTGTAGCTAGGCTGTGGTTGCCATGGTGCCTCAGACTTTCCTTAACAAAGTCACACGCAACATTATATAGGGGTCAGGTCAGCAATGTTACATTACTTGTCTAGTTTACACCCTTTGTCTCCAAAGTTTATTGCATTGGCTATGAATTATTTATCAGTGTTTTGCTTCTCTCTCACTGTACAGCCATCACACGGATATTCACCCCCATCCAAAGATGTCTTTAATATATCCATACAATTTATTAGTTGTCACTTATTCCAGGCAATCCAAGGATTTTATTTTGTCCAAATTGTGGACCATATTTATCAAGTGGTGAGCTAGTCCATAAGAAGACAATTTGTGGCGTTGGAAGACATCATATGGCCCATTCACTTGCATGGCTCATATGGTGTCTTCCATTGCTGGAAGGTGATGTATGGCATAGCAACACTTAATAAACATGGCCCATAATCTCCAACAATTCTTCCTTAGTTCCTCGGGGATAAAAACATAACATATATAATCCATTTCCTCTGTAGTCACATGGGTTTATGCATCTTGTCTTCAACCTTCCTGGAGCTTATTCATTCCCCAAATAACGATGGAAGCACATTGCAGATTATTAAGGCAGGGGTGGCCAACTCCAGTCCTCAAGGGCCACCAACAAGTCAGGTGTAACGGGTATTCCCCCACCCAACCGCAGATATAGTGTGAGTGCCGAGAACCTACAGTTACCGGGTGTGGTGCGTTACCTGCTAGGCTCACAGGAGGGCAGAGCTTCCGCCACGGGGAGCCTGGGGCAAGTATATTATGAGTAACCCTGTACTCGGTGCAGCGCCTCCACCTGCGATGGTTCCCAGCAGAGCGAGAATTGTTCCTCGCAGGACACATACAAATAACCGCATACACTGGATGGGAAATAGCAAAGGGCTTTACTGACCATTGACGGCAACTTCAATAATACTCTCTTTGCATAACAGGCAACAGATCAACAGGTGTCCCTCTCTAGAGGAGACGCTAACTAATGCGTCTCGCAGGACGCTCCCACCTACACCGGGTGATCCCACCCCGTGTCCAATAATCCCCACAAAATGTCCTGCACTCTTACAGAGAGATGATATGTGTGACTGCGCAGTCACTAGTGAAGCTAATAGGATCGTTGGTGCACTTGTTGATAAGGGTTACCTGCCGAGCACTCCAGTTCTCGGGCCTGCAACAGGCTTCACAAAGGATCCGATGACAGAAGAACACCGGAACCACCATCAGGGACGATCCCATGCAGAAAGCCTCTGCAGCGGAGGTCTGCGCCCAACTTTCTGAACGGATGCGCAGCGTCTGCTGAGTCCCTAACTGACTCTGTGAACTAAGGTGATGCTCGCCGCTACTATAGGCCATCCCTACAGCACAGCAACCTTAAATGCTTCAGGGGAAACTCATAGGGGCCTACGGGGTAGCCTGTCCTATGCAGGTGGGTCACAAATCCCCTGCATCCCCACTACCTCTCCCGTACCACCCGGGTCCCCTCTGATTAACTCCTACCTACTACTCCCAACACCTGCAGCAACGCACTGCAACCTCACACGATGCCCTCTTGTCAGCCCTATCTCAGAACATCCAGGGGGAGCATATAATGGGTTGAGAAAACAAAACAAGATACACAAATATAAGTGCAGACGTAATGCAATCAGTGAATAAATGTGGCAGTGTCTTGGCTCATATAGCTGTACTACTCACAGGACTAAAGTGTATATATAAGCAGTTGGCAAATAGGGTTGCCACCCTTGATGGTATAAAGGCACCGGACCCCTTATCGATACTCCGTCAGCATAAACCACGACCTCTCCCGTACCACCCGGGTCCCCTCTGATTAACTCCTACCTACTACTCCCAACACCTGCAGCAACGCACTGCAACCTCACACGATGCCCTCTTGTCAGCCCTCACAGCACTGACAGCTGTGACCTGACAAAATTGCACACCACACACACCTAAGGGCAGAGTCCCTAACCTAGGGGCCGTCCCTTATCACTTACCCACTAACCTGGTGGGGAGTTGGGGCCTGTCTGGGACCTGGGGGACCTTACCTGGTGTAGGAGCCACTTGCTCCCTACACCCTTCCTTCCCCTACTTGCTCCCAGCTCCAACTGACCTAGCCTGGGCTCAGCGCGCGAAATGTATCGAAAAAGCCTCTCTGCAGGGAGATCCTAAGCCCTATTGGCTCCCTGGCATCACGTGGGGTCCCCTAAGGCTCATGGGACTCGTAGTCCCTGCTTAGGGCCTTCCCTGGTAGGCTAGGGTTTCGCGGGCTCTCCTCATGCATGCGCAACTCGTCCGGCCGCCCGAGCACTCACTGCGCATGCGCGAACTCTGGCAAGATGGCGCTACCCTTCACGCTGCTTCGGGAGCGCCGGGAGCCCTCGCAACACGCACGTCTCTGGCAGCCCCCTTGAAGCCAGGTTCTCACCGCTCCCACTCTTACGATCGGCCGACGGGGCTGCCATTGGACTTGGCAGCCCTCGCGATCGCGAGCAAGGTGAGGGGGGCGAGACTGGCAGGGGGGACCTGGCTAGACAGGTTTTCAGGATATCCCTACTTCAGCACATGTGGTTCGGTCATAATGACTGAGCCATTGATTGAGCCACCTTTGCTGAAGTAGGGATATCCTGAAAACTTGACCTGCCGGCGGCCCTTGAGGACTGGAGTTGGTCACCCCTGCTGTAAGGCAATGATGTTAGAATGCCCCCAAGTAGAAAATGACATGTGCCCTACTGTACAATTGCTCTTAATTGTAAATGCCTGTTCATTCTTCTGGCATCAGACAGATAACCTCAGACTGATATAAATGTGGTTAGCTGGGCTTTGCAAGCAGTGATCTCCTTTAGGTACTGCTACTTACACTCACCTCTTGTCACGGAGATACAGGAGCAGAACAGTACACCAAGAAATGGCTTGATTTACCTTATCAGCTCTGCCAGAGTTCCATTCCAACGACTTATTCATCGAAGTAACAAAGGAGGGAGGGGGAGTGGGTGCTATGATACTTTGTATTGGGCCAACAAGTAGTTGGTATGTTACAAGCTTTCTAACCACTCAGGGTCCGTCATCGAGTACAGATTCATTGAGCTGAGATAGTGCTGATCTGGGCACTATCTCACAGAACCTCTCACTATCGCAGTTTAGTGTGTAAACCGTCTTGTGTTCAAATAACATTATAACCCCAACCCTAATACCTAAAACCTTAATACAGCCTCCAATAACTGGATAGAAACTCATTTTGAACATTTATAATGTTTACATAGAGAAAGATGCCGGGTTGAATTCTCATACCTGTACTTAAAGCTGCAGTAATTTTTTTTTTTTTTTTTTTTTACTTCAATAGTTTCATGTGGGCAATCTCTAATTACCTAAAGAACTGCATAGCTGCCGGTCAATTCGTTCTCCGTCTATTGATCGACAAAGTTTGGCGACATCTTTAAATATGGGGAATGTAAATCGTTGCTATAGGAACAAGCATGCGCGTTAAAATAGAATACAAGAAAATTGGTCTTTCAAAGTTGTTTTTTTTTAAAACAGAAAATGCTAAAAGGATTTTTTCTTACTACAGAACTGATTTATTAAAAAAAAACACACATGCAGGATATTGCCTGAACTGCAGCTTTAAAGCTATGGACTGTCTGTGGTCACTTATTTGCTTTATACTGTAGCTGTTTTTCAGAAATAATATAAATGAAGATAACACAATAATTTGCTGTGCTGCAGTGCTATAAAGCAGTTAAATCAATACAACCCGAGGCAAGGGGCATTTATTTGTGCTTGATGCTAAAGGTTTGACAGAAAGAATTGTGATAAATTAACCTTAACGACTTTGAACATCTCGAGAAAAACAAGGTAACTTTATAGAAAGTAACTGCAGCAGTCTTAAAAAGTGTAATAATGAGTGTCCATTTTTATTAGCTCCCAGGGTAATAAAACGTGGTGTCCGTCCCTTGGCAGATTGCCACCGGATGAATAGACATACAGTTGTGAAGTATTTTCTACATGACTTTAATTTTAGAAGGATATAAAGATACACGTTTTGTTCTGCTCCAGATTCCAAACCTGGCTGAAATTAATTTACAGTATACGGATTGGCACAGCTTTCAAAAATGATATTTTTTTCATGTAGTTTGTTGATTAGAGGAGCATGGTGTAATAATTAACTTCTTTGTTGCTAATTAAAACCATAGGTCTCAGACAGCAATAACTGTGGCTGCATAGGACTCTCACATCAAATGTCGTCATCATGCAGAGCAGGGGTGCTAAACTCAGTCCTCAAGACCCCCCAACAGGTCAGGTTTTCAGGATATCCCAGATTCAGCACAGGTGGCTCAATCAGAGGCTCAGTCGAAGACGTATAAATCTGTAAAAATCCTGATTGTGTGCCTAACTAAATGGCTGCCTTTCAGTTCCAACCAATCCTTCAGTCAGTGTAACACAGCAGCTACAATGTATCCGGACTAAGGTAACATTGTCTATTGTTACAGTTTTCAGCTCAAACTGCTGGGAATATTAGCAACAAATTATCACCAACAGGAATGTGTTACAAAGATCTTGGGTACTGGAAGATCCGGTTAAGCAGTGAGGATTAGAAGGTGCACAGCTCTGTGATGGAGAAAAAAGAGCTAAATAGCAATGCTGGTTAAAAACAGATTTATTGCACTGACAAGATGTGCATGGCAGCAAAACAGAATTAATATCATAGCTCCAGCACAGGTGGCTCAATCAGAGGCTCAGTTGCAAATGTATGTATTACACGATTTGTGTTATTTTCTTTTTTCCAAATGTGAACCTGCGCTCCCCTCCACTGAAGACCTCACTGCAATAGAAGAACCTCCGGAAAGTTCTACGAACAGGGTTTGAGCTGCCTTAAGAATTTATATTTTTACACATGATTGCACATTCATTTTTGAATTGCATCCCCACACATTTTTGATGTGGTGAATTATTATTACTCTTTTGGGTGCCAACTTCTTAATTCAGGGTAGCTGATAGTCAGCTATATTTTACTGCACTTTTATTGTTGCACTTTATTATCCACCCAGGAGTGCCTTTTGTGCACTCTTTTTTTTTTTTAGCAAAACAGTACAAAAAAAGAACGCGTTTCATGCACTACGGCACAACGACTCTGACAAAGCACTATAGTGTGCGAAATGCGTTGGTTTTTTCGTATGGCTTTGCTGCCATGCGCATCTTGTCAGTGCAATAAATCTGTTGTTAACCAGCGGTGCTATTAAGCCCATATTTTCCTATCACGGAGCTGTACACCGTCTAATCCTCACTGCTTAGTCAGATCTTCCTTTACTCTCCATCGTTGGACGCACGCCCATGGAGTTCGGATGTGATGGGTCCCGTGAGTAAAACCAGTCCCCTGGCATGGTCAGGAATATTTGAGTATGACATATCTTTCTATATAGAGGACATGCACAAATTACGAAGAAAAGGTATGTGATGGAGGTCGCGAAGTGGAAACCCTGGTGGACTATTACATCTGTTTCCCTGTGTGTGGTCCTTGTACCCCCCCTTCATTACCTCATAGTACATTCAGTTTTAGGATTCACGAGCATCTCAACAATGAGAAATGAACTTGAGTAACATTTTGATCCATTATGTACCGGTCTGTACTCCTCACTGAGGTCAACACATCCCAAATATGGTTCATCTCTGATTTACTTGACAAAAATTTTCCTGTGTGACTCTGTAGCACTGATTGTGGGTTCTTTCTATCATTGCAAAGATCTGGGGAGGTGGGATAAAATCTGCTATAGAAATCAAAGGATGCTCAGTATATTAAAACTCTAGAACTCTATAAAAACTTTTACAAATATAAAAAAAATGACATTACGAGTTGTATAAAAATAGTCACTATTATCTAAAACTACAGAACTGATTTATTTAAAAAAAAATATATAAGATTTCCCATGTTTTGCTGCTTTAAGAAACACACATTGAAAATGCTTGTTCTAGTATCAATATGACTGCAATATATATATTTTTGCATTGATACATACAGCACAATGTATTAATGATGCAGCTCCACTTACCAATGCAACCTGCATTTCAGAATTGAAATAGCTTCATTGGATAAAAACAACTACAATTAAATATACGGCTTCATAGGGTCGGGATGCAGCACAATCTGGGTATCCTAATGGCTGAAAAGGCTTAACATCTAACATGGAAAGTGTCTGTGTTCTCAGTACAGAAGGTATTGTTTAGAAATAATAGTGTGGTTTTCTGGCCTCTAAGTGTATATGATAAAACTTGACACAAGAAAATACTTTTTTAATGTGATTGGGATTCATATTTTTCATCTCCCATTCATAAGGATATACAAGTCACTTGCCAAATCTACAGTTTAAACCTTATCTGTTCCAGAGCTACAGAATTCCTCTTGAAAATCCTGCATTCACTTGAAATGAACATAAATCTGAAGTGTATACATTAGAGATTCATGTAATCTCATCATCACTTTCCCCGAGGCTTACAGCACATAAAGCTGTTGCTACTGAAAATGCAACCTTCTATTCTGACCTTATTTATATCACCCAGCCATTCTTTTACAAATATTATTACAAACACCTCTCTTCATTGCATTAATTCCATACAGTTTTTTTGTTTAGAAGATTTCAACAATGTATATATATATATATATATATATATATATATATATATATATATATAAAAAAAATATATATATATATATATATATATATATATATATATATATACAGTGTTCGACAATCCTATACATTTACACGCCCGGGGCATGTAGATTTAACCACCGGGCGAGTAAATATTGGCCCAAGCAGCACACATGTTTTTTTTTAAATTTCCCTGTTCGCGCTGAAAAAAGAAAAATTTAAAAAAATTCCCCCTACTTGACAGCGGATTGGCGAGCGCTCCCAGGCTTTGTGGGCGCGCGACCAGGCTCTATATGAGCCCGCCCCCAATGAGCGACCATTCTTTCTGCCCGGACATCTGTTGGAGGGTAAGTACTCGCCATGCTGCGGCCCCTCTGCTCCTTCCCTGCGATCCCCCTGGTCCCCACATGGCTCCCTACTCCCCACCGCGGCAGCTCTCCTGTCCCCTGCTCCTGTCCCCATCCCCTGCTCCTGTCCCCTGCTCCTGTCCCCTGATCCTGTCCCCTGTTCCTGTCCCCTGATCCTGTCCCCTGCTCCTGTCCCCTTCCCCTCCTCCTGCTCCTGTCCCCTTCCCCTGCCCCTCGATCCACCGGTCACTGCCCGGGGCTGCAGCTCGGTTGGCGTGCGGGGGGGGCCTTGGCCCTCACCCCCACCACGTGCCTCCCATGCGCCAGCTAGCCGCATGAGGAGGGGGGTTGTCGGGCAGTGGCGGCCCGCTGGGGGATACCTCGCCACGTGCTTCCCACCCACCCTGCTGATTGGGGGGGGGGGGGATGTTGGCCTGCCCCCCCCACGAGCGGGAGATGGGCATGGGTGGGTAGGGGAGGAGCGTGGTGCTGGTCGCGGCCTTTCCACTCTCTCTCTCTCTCCCCCCCACTCTCTCTCTCTCTCCCCCACTCTCTCTCCCCCCCACTCTCTCTCTCTCTCTCCCTCACACTTTTTCTCTCTCTCCCCCACACTCTCTCTCTCTCCCCCACACTCTCTCTCCCCCACTCTCTCTCTCTCTCCCCCACTCTCTCTCTCTCCCCCACACTCTCTCTATCTCCCCCACACACTCTCTCTCTCCCCCACACTCTCTCCCCCACACTCTCTCTCTCCCCCACACACTCTCTCTCCCCCCCACACACACTCCCTCTCTCCCCCACACTCTCTCTCTGCCCCCACACTCTCTCTCTGCCCCCACACTCTCTCTCTGCCCCCACACTCTCTCTCTCTGCCCCCACACACTCTCTCTCTGCCCCCACACTCTCTCTCTCTGCCCCCACACTCTCTCTCTCTGCCCCCACACTCTCTCTCTCTGCCCCCACACTCTCTCTCTCTGCCCCCACACTCTCTCTCTCTGCCCCCACACTCTCTCTCTCTGCCCCCACACTCTCTCTCTCTGCCCCCACACTCTCTCTCTCCCACCACACTCTCTCTCTCCCACCTCTCTCTCTCTCTCCCACCTCTCTCTCTCTCTCTCTCTCTCTCTCTCTCTCTCTCTCCCACACTCTCTCTCTCCCCCACACTCTCTCTCTCCCCCACACTCTCTCTCTCTCTCTCTGCCCCACACTCTCTCTTTCTCTCCCCCACACTCTGGATCTCTAATATACCCTATATATCTTACTTGCCCTATACTTCACAGAAATAACCTATAGTGCTTTCTTCCAGATCTGACTCAAGCTTCACACGAAAGACATCGGAACCCCCCCTAACCCAGAAGACAGGTAGGGAACACCTCCCCTCCAATGTATAACATTGCGGGAATGAGGGTACCTGGACATTGAGGGACTGCGGATCAGGTAAGATCCCATGCGGGATTGCTGCTTTAGATATTGTGAAGTGGGGATGTCCAGACACTGGTTAAGGGGTTCAGGAAACTAGTCATTCACACCGGGCTTTTATTTCTAGATCCGACATTTACGCACACACACACACACACACATGTAACAAGGACTAATTGTAGTATAATGTAATACAATAAATACATTTATGTCAAAAACGAATGTTGTTCTGACTAGGAATTTATTAATTGTATTTTATTTATATATTTTATTTTAAAGCGGGGTTGGGGGGCGGGACTAGGGGCGGGTTGGGGGCGGGATTGGGGGCGGGACTAGGTGGCGAGTAGATTTTTTGGTTGGGCGAGTAGATTTTTGGGTGATTTGTCGAACACTATATATATATATATATATATATATATATATATATATATATATATATATATATATAATGGTGGGTAAAAAAAGTGACAACAACCCTCCACAGCACAGCATATAGCAAATGCAAATATTCCTGTATGCTCATTTGCATGTCTTAGGCAGGTCTGCAACCCTGCCTTTCACCATTATCACCCATCACACAGCACTTCCACTACAGCAAGGGATTCTGGGAAATGACATGCAAATGAGCACACAGTGCCACCTTTTGCTTCAAAACCATTCAACATTGTTCCCTAGAGGCTTAAGCTTGCTGCATGGTCACAGCTTTAAGCACAGCCAGGGTTAAGATGCATAGCCAGAAAACCCACCCACAGACAGCCTTTTTTTTTTTTGTAGCCCGGGTGGTGAAAAAGTGATTTCACCTCTAAAAACCGTGCTCATGGTCATGTGAGACCAGGTGCGCAAAACTTGTGACAAAGTCCGCTCCGGAGAGTAGGCCAGTCCGTGCCATAGACAGTTCTCTTCAGCCGAAGCCTGGGAGTCCTGCTGTTACATCGACGCCGTCATCCGAGGATTCCGACGTCCATCCTGTTCCCTCCCAGTGCAGTAGGCGCAGCAGGAGGGTCCAAGTCTTTAGGGTGTTCGGCTGACGCCTACTAACCCACCGCAATCTTCCCCCGAAGGGATGGCGATCACTAGCAAGCACTCAGTCTTTGCTCTCCGGAGAGAGGGGTGACGATAACCCAACACGTAACCGAAACAAAATCCATGGTGCGAGTGCTCCAGTGCTCTGTGTGATGCAGTGCAGGAGGTGCTCAGATGTACAAATACAAAAAGGTGTGCACAAGTGCACGCCCGGCCACGTGCAAGGCCAGGCGGTGACAAAAATAATGGCTTGTCCCCTCAGCGGAAGGCAATAAGGGGGGGCCAAGTGCGGGAAAAATAGGGGTCGGTGCAAAAGACAGCCATTTCAACCTTAATGGGTCTCCTCAGTGTGGGGTTGGTTAACTGGCTATGCAATGAAGCAATGAGGATATGGTTTACCATACTTAGTTAAGTTATGGTGAGTAAAAAAGTGACAAAAACCCTCCACAGCAAAGCATATAGCAAATGCAAATATTCCTGTATGCTCATTTGCATGTCTTAGGCAGGTCTGCAACCCCGCCTTTCCCCATTATCACCCAGCACACAGCACTTCCACTGCAGCAAGGGATTCTGGGAAATGACATGCAAATGGCCACACAGGTTTTCTGGCTATGCCTCTTAACCCTGGCTGTGCTTAAAGCTGTGACCATGCAGCAAGCTTTGCCTATAGGGAACCATGTTAAAAATGGGTTTAAAGCAAAAGGTGACACTGTGTGCCCATTTGCATGTCATTTCCCAGAATCCCTTGCTGCAGTGGAAGTGCTGTGTGCTGGGTGATAATGGTGAAAGGCGGGGTTGCAGACCTGCCTAAGACATGCAAATGAGCATACAGGAATATTTGCATTTGCTATATGCTTTGCTGTGGAGGGTTTTTGTCACTATTTTTTACCCACCATAACTTAACTAAGTATGGTAAACCATATCCTCATTGCTTCATTGCATGGCAAGTTAACTAACCCCACACTAATGAGACCCATTAAGGTTGAAATGGTTGTCTGTGGGTGGGTTTTCTGGCTATGCATCTTAACCCTGGCTGTGCTTAAAGCTGTGACCATGTTAAAAATGGTCCTGAAGCAAAAGGTGACACTGTGTGCCCATTTGCATGTCATTTCCCAGAATCCCTTGCTGCAGTGGAAGTGCTGTGTGCTGGGTGATAATGGTGAAAGGCGGGGTTGCAGACCTGCCTAAGACATGCAAATGAGCATACAGGAATATTTGCATTTGCTATATGCTTTGCTGTGGAGGGTTTTTGTCACTATTTTTTACCCACCATAACTTAACTAAGTATGGTAAACCATATCCTCATTGCTTCATTGCATGGCAAGTTAACTAACCCCACACTAATGAGACCCATTAAGGTTGAAATGGTTGTCTGTGGGTGGGTTTTCTGGCTATGCATCTTAACCCTGGCTGTGCTTAAAGCTGTGACCATGTTAAAAATGGTCCTGAAGCAAAAGGTGACACTGTGTGCCCATTTGCATGTCATTTCCCACAATCCCTTGCTGCAGTGGAAGTGCTGTGTGCTGGGTGATAATGGTGAAAGGTGGGGTTGCAGACCTGCCTAAGACATGCAAATGAGCATACAGGAATATTTGCATTTGATATATATATATATATATAGTAAAATACTTAGAATATTTAATAGGGTTTGCAATTACAATGTGTGTGTAGGAGATCAGGTTAGTGAGGGGTGAATTCACTTACTGGTTTATTTCCAAGTGTTCCTTCTTGAGAGCATGGGAACGTCTTTGTAGTGTCTGCTCTCCTAAAAGATGCAGTGTGCAGTGTGCAGTGCAAGCAAAGTAACTTTATATATTTATTCAGCTGCAATAATAATGTTAAGAGGTCAAGATTGTAACGAGATGTATCACTGTGCCCTCATATTAACCCAAGGAAGGTTTACACAGCAGAACACCCTAATGAAATAGATCACAGCCTGACTCATTAAAATATTGCTACTTGATCAAATGGATGGTGAAATCTGTTGGTTTGTTGCCATAGTATTACATGTAACTGCCCGCATGATAAATTGGCCCCTGCACAATCTTGACTGATTAACATTATACCATTGCAACAGCTGACTTCTAGAATCGTTCTGATTGATACAATCGCTTCTCTGGAGAACAATAATAACATGGTGCTTTGCTGGGACAGTGAGGAATTCCAACACAGGATAGATACTATTGGGTTAGAACAAAGATGCATTTCAGTGGCTCTTGTGATATTATGTAGGGCAGGGGGGGCCAACTTCAGTCCCCAAGGGCCACCAATAGGTCATGCTTTAAGGATGTTCCTGCTTCAGCATAGGTGGCTATCATTGACTGAGCCACTGATTAAGCCACCTGTGCTGAAGCGAAGCAGGGATATCCTTAAAACCTGACCTGCTTGTGGCCCTTGAGGACTAGAGCTGGCTACCCCTGATGTAGGGCAATGCTGAGTTTTAACTTTTTTTTTTTGCAGTGGGATACATCAAAACTAAAAGATATACATGAATAAAGATCGGGGAACAGTGTGGAAGAGATATACATGAATAAAGATAGGGGAACAGTGTGGAAGAGATATACATGAATAAAGATAGGGGAACAGTGTGGAAGAGATATACATGAATAAAGATAGGGGAACAGTGTGGAAGCATGGCCCACTGGTTATTGTATTTACTTTTGTATCATAAAAGCATTCAAAGTTAGTGATGGGTTCAATTCCACCCTATGACCTTCTGTGTATTCTTAATCTTGGGCAAATTACCTCCCCAGAACCTACATGAAAACAAGATGCATATCTCAGTGTATCCATCCTAGTAAAACATTCTTACAATACTACAAAAGCTCGTTCGCAGTGACATTTATACAATATAAATATATTTACAGTCTATGCAAAGAATCTAGTATCTGAGAAATGATAGAAAAACCACATTTTACTCCTATTTTTCATCTCACAAATATGTTTAAATTAGAATGGTTTTAAAATGCTTTGCTTTTTTTTTTTTTTCACGAGACACTTTAGTATGACTAATTCCAACTAGAGAGATCCATGATTGCTTTTCTTATAATCATATTCATAACACAGACAGAATCTCTGTGACTTACTAGGGTTGTCATGAAAGCATTTTTAAATAACACATTTCTAGGAACTGCTGATAGTAATTCACCTTAAATGCATCAAAATTTTATGTGGTAGGGAGGTGTTTGACAAACAGAATGGCACTTTATACTACTGATTAAAAGAGATTGGTATAAGTGGTGAAAAAAAGTTAATTTTGTTACAGTACTGTATATATCCATAAAACATTTCTGAAATATTGCACGCCTAGCTTCTGTTTCAGCTGCAGTAAGGATAGGAAAATCTATAACACCTGTAAAATACATTATTAAAGATATACATATCACAAAATATGTTGTTTAGACTGCGTCTAGGGTTGTATTGCAATAAACCTATATATGCCCAAATGTTATAAAGGTAATTAATAATAATATCAACATGTTGAAAGATAACAAATTAATCTATCAATAATTCATTAGCATTACCGAAGACTAGAAACAAATTAATACAAATATATATATACTGCTACTAAGCTAATAAAACATATAAAAATGTCAGTTTAAAAAATGTGTTAAAAAAAAAAGAAATAAAAAGTACAAAAAAACGTAAAAATAGTCCGGTATCACTGTGACCCCAATGTGTCAACCTTGATAGATCTTTAGGATGTTGGCAGCCTTCTTCATGGGTACAACTACCTCCATTCACGTGACCTGAATAGAAAAAAGAGACGAAAAAGCACCCGATCCTAGTGTAATACCAGTGAGTAAAATATAATTTTCTTGGGCAATAACAATTTAAAACTCACAAACAGCCGTGAATATAAAGCGTTGTACGAGATGACTTCTGCCCCAACATGCTCTCCAGGATGCCGCTCCGCTCGATCCGTCGTGGGATACCCTCCCCAGGAGTTCTTTCAGTAGGTCTTGCCCTTCAGGAGGTCCTCCGGCCACACGCAGTGACTGAAGGAAGTTCCGAGTTTTTAGAGTTCCTGATACTCTAAGGCAGAGCGCAGCCTCCTTCTCCGGCATCGTGATTGAAAGTATTCCCACTTTTCAGATTCACTCGAGTGCTTACACACACCAGGCTCAAATCCCAGACCACCTCACCATATATATATTTTTATGTCAAAAAGGAGTTCTAAGGAGGTGGGTTTTAAGATAGGTCTTAAAGGTGGATAGAGAGGGTGCTAGTGGGATATTGAGGGGAAGGGCATTCCAGAGGTGTGGGGCAGTCAGTGAGAGAGGTATAAGGCGGGAGGGGGATTTAGATACAGAAGGGTTTGAGAGAAGACATCCTTGAGCAGAGCAAGAGTCAGGATGGTGTATAGCGAGAAATGAACATTTCTACATTTTCAAACGTTAGCAGGTCTACTAAGAATGCTTGACATTTAACCCTTTGGATTCCTCATTATGTAGTCACACCGTCATGGCACTCCAGGTGCCCCATGATGTAGTGGCTACGTCAAGGCCATTCTGCCCATTTTGTAGCAGAGATCGTGTGCTGCGTCCGAGGATGGGAAGAGAACTACTCTTCCATTCCCATCTTTAGTGATGCCATAATCATATCCCAGAGGGGCTGTGGCACCCTGGCGATGGGACCTCTCGTCCTGGTACCTCTCCTACACTCAAAGGCAGGGGTCGCCATAGTAATTTAAACCTTACTTCTGTTTAAGTGTGTGGCTTAGGGTAACAGGGTTTTTAGGGTAAGGGCTTTGGGTAATAGCGCTTTAGGGTAAGGGCTTAGGGTAACAGGGTGTTAGGGTAACAGGGTTTAGGGTAACAGGGTTTAGGGTACGGGTTTAGGATAAGGGCTTAGGGTAACAGGGTTTCATGATAAAGTCTTAGGGTAGGTAAAAGAGTTGGGGTGCTCAAACCCGCAGCAACTCCATCCTCCAATAATATGAATAATATTAACCCTGGAGAAACCAGTGGGAGTGGGTAGGCAAATGAAGACTTGTAAGTATCACAATGACAACAGTCAGACTTAACTATAGCAGTCTAAACCAATAAGCCCCACTCACGTCATCTCCAGGGTTCCTCTGCCGGCGTGCAAGCCAAGAAGGATCCAGAATCCAGACACATCCAGTAGAAAAAACGAATGGCGCACAGCCAGGGAGCCAGGTGTGGAATAAAAAAACTTTTTCTTTATTGCAGCATGGTGAGAGACAAAATCACCCCCTTAGGGGACACAGACAGGGACCTCCTAGCCAAGACAGGGACCTCCTAGCCACAAGTAACCACAAAAAAACGTGGATAAAAAATATACCTAGTGGCCAATACTATAGATTGAGGAAAAACTGTAACACAGATATAGATTTTGAAGAACAGGCCAAAAAACTAACTTTGAGATTTTTAGAGAGGGGCTATCATCTAGACAAATTAAACAATGACCTGGAAAAAGTGAGGAAAATAGATAGAAAAACAATGTTATTACCAAAGAATAAAAAAATAAAGAGCTTACAAGAGAATGAGGGAAAATGTAATGTGTCTTTTATCACTAATTTTAATTCAATGACGGCAGATTGAGAAAATAATAAAAAAACATTGGTCTTTTCTCTCGAATGACTCGCTGCTGAGTGCTCACATTTCAAAATTCCCGAAATTTATATACAGAAAGGCAAAAAATTTAAAGAATACATTATCCCCAAGTGATATAAAACCAAAAGAACACCAAAATGGGGATAAAAAATGGCTAAATAATAAACCTATTGGGAACTTTAAATGTGGGAAGTGCTCAGTATGCAAGCATTTGCACCCTGATAAAAAGACATTTATGTGTAAAAAAACTGGAATAAACCACGACATAAAAGATTTTATTTATTGTAACACAGATCATGTAGTATATTTAATAGAGTGTCCGTGCGGCCTATTGTACGTGGGACGTACTAAACGCCCACTAAAAGTACGCATTCAAGAACATCTGCGCAACATTAGAATAGGGTATATGAAACATAGCCTGTCAAAACATTATGCACAATGTCACAACACTGACCCCTCCTCCCTTTTATTCAAGGGTATTAAGTATATACCAAGGAATAGAAGAGGGGGTGATAGAGTCAAAGAACTATCTAGGCAGGAAACCTTCTGGATACATAAACTTAATACCCTGTATCCAGGAGGTCTAAATGAGGATATAGATATTTGGTCTCTCTATTGATCTATCCTCATGAAATCTGAGGTTTATGCCTGACATTAGAACCAACTTTTTTATTAGTCTTAATGTAATATTTATAAATCATAATTTTAACTTTTGCCTCTATGTCCTTTTAATATGTGAAAAGTATATATCTCTTTTTTATGTCAATTCATAGCATGCGTTTTTTGCATGTTTCACTGTGCTTTTAATTAGAATCTCTACATGTGAATTTAACTCTATTTTCGTGCTCTTTCTTTGAGAAAAGTGATATGACTAGATTGGAGGGTAAATGTGTCACCAATATGCTGCTTAAATTTTTCCATGCATTAATATTCCTCTCTTTGTTTTAGAATCACCTATCGCGTTTTATTATTGCCTATGTTCATTTTTGTTAATTTTTTGCTTGTCAATAAAGTTTATTTTGTTTTTGTTAGGTTGTCAATGACAGCAAGTAATGCGTGCAGTCCGGGTATTTTGACTCCTCCCCGCCATCCTCTCATTGGTGGAGAAGCTAATCAATTAGACCAATGGGGTCCTGGCGTGGGGTATTTAAAACCCAATTAATTCCATTTATACATTTATTCCCTGATGAAGAAACCCACGGGTTTCGAAACGCGTTGGAAGAGCCAAGAGCAGTATTGTTTCTAACTGTACTGCCCCACTACGACGAGCATACCCAGTGTAACCGGCGCCAGTATCGGCGAGAAACCCCGCGGTGACGTCACCAACCCGGAAGTGTTCCAACGGAGGGGTGAGAGAGAGGATCTCAGCTGGTGTGGAGCTCCGTCCAAAGCAGCAATTTAAGGCAGAGCTGCTAACGTGTTGACTCACTTTTGGGAGCAAGGACTATCAAAGACTTCCAACTTACCTGAACAGGAACCGGTGTGAAAGGAACCAGCTTCCATCCTCATGTGAGGACATCTGATCCGGCTTCCACGTGGTGTTGGGTAACATTATCCCGCAAATGCTTGTTTAATACTACTTTGATGTACGCACGATACTCACCTTAAATATTGTTTATGTGAATATAATTTTTAATGCACTATGAGCGTTGTGCGCTGTGTTTTTTGTGTTTTTTTACTTACCTTAGCGGCTGGCAGGAACAGGTCCAGCGGTGAGGTGAGGCACAGAGAAGCGCCGGTGGTCATTTGGTCAAATGTCCTAAGATGGTCCCTCAGTATTTACAGAGCATTGGTTGAGTCTAGTTGAGAATCTTAATTTTTCTTTTAATTATATTAGTTTGTTCCCTTTAGTGAATGTGGGGATCTGTCCTGCGCTTCTGTGTGCAGAGTGGCAAACTGGGATATGTCAGACACTGGGGCAGCGCATGAGGGAGCTCCGCTTGGCCACAGGATTGACCGGTGCAGGGGGCTGTTGGTTACTTACCACACCTGCATCTCCGGTCTGGGGCCTGCTCTCCTCGGCTGCTCCTGCGTGCCACCGTCAGAAGGAAGTCAGGATACAATGGCGGATTTCGGCGCAACTGCGCATGTCTGACTCAGAAAGGCTGCTGGGATACTTCAAAAAACTTTATTGATCCAACACACAAGGGCTAACACCGCATTCTCCCCCTCAACGCGTTTCACCCTTAGGAATAGGGCTTCGTCTTGGAGTGGGGAGAAGCGGAAGCTGCCTGCTTAAATACAGAAAAGCCCGCGAAAACGGGTACATACACATTAAAACATTAACCCCTCCAATGCTTTTACCTGTCACACATGTTGTCAATCAAGTGAACCAGTACTATATACTTATTTCATTATTAAACTTA